>NW_015150472.1:1639584-1650052 GCF_000732505.1 Cyprinodon variegatus
GTAATCATAGTAGTAACAATCCGAGTAACAAAAATTGGTGGATTGTTGTCAATGTTTTTCCAATTTGTTAAATGACCAGATGAAAGCGTTTCTAACGAATGTTGCGGTCAGCATACTTTAGAAACGCTTTCATCTGGTCATTTAACAAATTGGAAAAACATTGACAACAATCCACCAATTTTTGTTACTCGGATTGTTACTACTATGATTACTGAAAAGTTTCATGTTAGTTTAGAATAGGACAAAAAAATACTTCACATATTTCAAGTGTAGTAGTAGTTGCAGTCCAGAACCCTGGACTATGCAATAGCGAAGTTAACATGAATATAATTTCACAGTCTGACTGAAAAGTATTTAGACTCAAAAACAAACAAAAAATCGGGGTGCACCTTTAATATGGATGTAAGTATTTTGAATAAAATTACTGATCAGACTAAAATTGTGTCGTAGACATACTGATCAGAATATTCTGACTAGCATCTGGCCACTCAAAGGGCAAATACGTCACATTAAGATAGGGTCCACATGAGCACTCAGGTAGGTCTGTCTCTTTTAGAATAGCTTGATTTTTACAAGCATTTACATGCGTGCTTATTCCATTGTCAGTTGGGATAAACCATCCCTCTCAGTAGGGGTTATAACTCATTCCAATCCTGCCAACTCCAATCAGTACATACTGACTGGCATTTTTACATGATAATTTACTTTTAGTAACGCTGTTTATTTCAATTAATTACTTCCATGTAGATGTAGCCAAATCTACCTTTGAGTTATCCTGAAATTGAACCTTAGAGCAGCACAAGTAATCCAGACAACACCAGAGACATTACTTGAGATGTACACCAAGATGTGTAAGATCAGAAATGTGGGAAAGGGACACAGGTACAAAACTTGTGCTGCAGTTGCATTTCAGATCTTACAGAGGATGTTATTTGATCCACTTTCTGTCATCTGCTGTTCAGAGGAAATGTAGCAAGCTGAAGGGTTTCTGCTGTTTCTACTGAAGACTGGCTCACCCTAGTTAGTGCAAAGACTAGTTTGACTGTTAAAGCAACTCTAAAGATTGCCTCCTCCAACCGCCCACTCCCCAAACACCCCACAGGGCCATTTTTCACAGCATTTACCTTGACATACAGTTGTGCTTGAAAGTTTACATACCCTCCCATTAGAGAAAATTATGAATTAAATCAAATTCAAATACTATAAAACTGAAAAAATAATAATAAAAAAATGCTAAATTTTAATTAAGCAAAACAAATTTTGATTTACCAGTTTTATTTAACAAAGTAATTAAAAAAACAAAAACTGTCCCAGAATAATTCAAGTACCTTGCTCATGAGCAGTGAACCATCACACCCGTCAACAGGTGTAGAAATCCGACTGAACATCTCCTGAACGTTACAGAAAACTGATGATTTCACTGATTGCCTCGAAGTGTTGCTCAATAAAATATTAGTTCAGGGGCTAAACAGGGTATAGGTGAGACATTATGGAGCAGAAAAAGAAAGTTGTGAAGTTCAGTTTCTCAGCCCCTTGAGGCTTCTGGGCAATCATGGCCTTACATTGTGCATAATGAATGTCAGTGTGCCATTAAAATGAATCACAAGTACAAAGTGTTAAGGTCACAGACTTTTTAGATTGCAGCAATAAATTCTAGTTCTGAACTTAATTTCTTGCTGTTCTAGTTCTGCCTTGTTTAAACTTGGAGCAAAATTCTAAGATAACTTGGACCAGCATTTATTTAAAATATGTCTTCAATAATTTAAACAAGCTGCTATATATTGTATCCTACATACAAATATGAACTCAGCTATAGAGATTGTAATAGATAAAAAAAAAAAAACAGACAGTAGTCACACACAAACTGTTTTGTCAGTTGACAGTTTTATTTTTAGGCATACAGTTGTAAATTCCCCTAAAACTGCTCCAGTCTTCATAAAGCCAGGATGTATTAAATATCCCACTAATGCCAATTGATGTATATTCCAGATATTCAAAGGATCTTTTTGACATCCTAAAAGTTGACAAACTAAATACTTACTTTTATATCAACATGTGTTTACACAAAGTTTTTGTACCATTGATTCTCATACATCATCACAATATTGCACTCACTGCCAAATATTGTAAAGTCACTAGTTATTATTAACTCTCTCACTATTAAAGCGCAATTTGGAGATTCTATTACAATCCTTGGTATTTGCAGAACATGTTAAAGGAATCTACTCTGCATTTAGAATGGAACTACCTTTAGAGTTTTTTGCGCAAGTAGTTCAAGAAAATGTAAACTACTACAGCAGCTGAATAGCATTATACATGACAGTCACTGACTAGAAACTGCATGTGACTTTAAGAGATCTCCTTACAAACCTAATGAACTCTTATTTGGTAACAGCATACCCTTGGTACCCTCTGATTACTATAATTTGATACTTTAGAAATTTCATATATGATGACAATAACAGGGGCCATAAGCACACTTGCTATAAAAGGAAGCTATTTTAAGAGTTTTTGCTAAATACTTCACAAGTTACTGTTTAGCTTAAGATTACAATTGTGAGAATTTGTAATTAGATTGTCTTAGTTTACTTATGCCTATTTTGGACTATTCCAACATAATGGATTGCAGAGTCTCTTCAAAACAAAACACCTGACTTAAACATTGACTATTCCAACATAATGTTGGAATAGTCAACTGCTTTCCATTGAGGCCACCTAGGTCAACATTCCAGAGTCATTCATCCACTTCTACAATTAGCATGGGGTAATGTTTTGAACAAGCCACTATCAGCCACACTCTGCCACCATTCCCCATCCTTCTGCTGAAGCAAAGCACAACATACCTCATCTCAAGCAAACAGTCTGTCAAAGGTAGGCGGTGGTGTTTGTTTTGAAGAGACTCTGCAATCCTGGGGTCTTCACCCTGGGGGGGCTTTCCCACAAACATGCGTCACTTTGCAATGAACGTGGATGTGTTTGGCTGTATTCTCATCAGTGTGTATGGTTGCCACGGAGGAAAAGGAGCACAGAGGGCAGCTGTACCTGCGCTGCCTCGTGGTTGTCTCTTGACAGTGCCCTTCACATCACAGCATGGGCTTGGATATGGGAACTGACAGAAGTGACCTCCATGCCACATCAACCTTACAAGACACACAAACAGACCAGCGCACGCAGATCTACGCTCATACCTCTTAACATGCCAGCATGTATGGAGATTTAGGGCATGTGCCACCAGTTCTAAATACAAAAGCATTTTGACACCCATGACAGAAGATATGTTTTAAGATAAAAAATAAGAGGTTGCTTATTCTGCCATTTGCAAGCTGTGCAGCCACAGACAGCACACCACGCTACCCCCTCTGGGCTGGTTAGCCACCCAGCCCCCCTGTCAGACAGCTATCAATAGGGATTCCAGCAGAGCTTTTGCTAGACAGCATGGGTAAACAAAGACAGGGTGGAAAAAAGGAGCCTGAATCAAAGGCAGAGTGAAGACCCTGTTATTCTCTGGGAGCGGAAATCATTTGCTGGCAAATTGTGACTCATTTCAAAGCATTTCGTGTCTCTGTGTGGAGGGGTGTGTGTGTCATATATGTAAAGAACAGTTCAGGACTTACATTTTGTGTTAAAATTTCTACTTTTACATATTTAAAAGGTTGTTTCAACCCTGCTTCATCCTGAAAACTGTGATCTAATCAAAATGTAGAACACGTGTCAGGCAAAGCTATAATTGATTTGAGTCTGTGCAGCACAATTCAGAGTGATTGATAGAGAGCCGAGGAAGTGGGGGCTTGTTTCTTTTCTCCACTCCAAGTTATAAGCAGTATTCCACTTACCGACCAATTTATTAGGTACACCAGTTTGATGGCATATTAATGTATCATATTACTGCATCTTTCAATCATTTTGCAGTGATTTTATGGATTCAGGCGTCCATATGGTGGAAAGGACTTGCTAAACCTTGCCTCTGCACCATACTGGGGAAGAAAGAGCATTTGGTGTCATTGCATCTGGCATGGTTGTTGGTAGGAATTTTCAAATACAAGCATTTTTTTTCAGGTTTACAGAGAGTGATAAAAAATAAATAATTTCCAGTCAGCAATAGCTGTGTGGATTAAAATAAATACATTGCTGATGGTCTTAGCGAAAAATGGCAGACTAGTTTTAAAGGACAGAAAAGCAACAGAAGCTCAGTTCTAATACTCACTTGAACCAATATATGCCATCAATGAACACGAGATGTCTAACTCTGAAGCAGATGGGCTACACCAATAGAACACCACTCCAGTAGCTAACCCTGTCTGTTAAGGCATGGAAACCAAGGCTACAACTTGTACAAACCAAGTTTGAAAAGTATTAATTTGTAAACATTATGCCAGGTACAGTAAAGTTACATTTCAATGGCAGTATTCAGATTGCATGGTGCAAATTTGGTGCTCATCGATATACTATACTATACAAAGTATATATATATATATATAGTTTGGGGATCTTTTCATGACAAAGTTTTGAAGCCTTTTCCTCCCTTTATGACTACAGCTTACCCTTCATCTAAGATAGGATAACTGCAGGATATCCAGTCAAATTGAACTGATATCTTGAACAAAAGGAGTTAATTGCAGCAAAATGTTAACAAGATTGAGTAGACAATGAGATGAAGGTGGGTTCACACAACTTTTGTTAGTCTAATAGTTTTTCTCTCAAACTGGCTGACTGTAGTGTGTATACAGAGGCTCCTAATAAGCATAAGGTGAGTGGATCATGATCTGTGCAGGACTATGACACATGTTTCAATTTCCTGGTGTCCCATTGAAAAATCGTCCTGCATTTGACTGGGTCATATTTTGCAAAAGCTTCAACAGGCTTTTTCTTAAATATAAAGAAAGCAAAGCTGCAGAGCCACACTGGCAGTCAATCAAATTACAAAGCACCGTCCCACTTTACGACCAACCTGTGCACCGTGCTCCTAAAATAGAATAGGTAAATTATTTTATTATACACAAAATATAACTGAAACTATGTTTAAAGAAAGAAAACAGAGCCACAACCACAACAGTTTATAACTCTCAGTGAAAGGTGATTCCAATAGAGAGTTTTATTAAGTTTGTGGATGTTTTTATTTTTTATTTCATAAAAAGGGAAGCATGATAAGCTGTGCATGTATGGCATTGTTTTTTTTTTGTTTTTTTTTACTTAAATAGGATCACTTTTTTATTTTTTGGATGTATTTTCTTTGTTTGTTTTCCTGAACTACTATGTTCAGTAACGTACACAGTTTATTGAAATGTTTTATTGATTGCATATGTCTGAGTCTTCCCAGCCTGCTATAAACTACTACTGTATGTGTTTCCAAATGGGGTAAACTTAGGTGGTTTACATTGCCACAGAAAGATTTTACTTTATATGTTCCTCAGAGTGGATGTGTTACTTTGCCACTTTGTCGTGTTCTTCTCATACTAAAAACATCGCCACAGCCTAATTGCTGCGTATGTCTGACTAAAATAGACCAGGGGTCTATCTCGGTCGAGCTATGCATACACAGTAGTGGAGAATTGTTTGCAGTCTGACCAGCCACATGCATTTTAAATGAGCTCTCAGTTCCAAAATCTCATACAATAAGATTTTCAATTGGCTCATACGCCAAAACATATCCCGTGTGTTCAGGCACAGCTTGATAATATTGTGTCAATACTAGCAATAAGCTCTTAAGAAATACTCTGACACCTTGTTGAATTTGGGCCGCAAAGATTTAAGGCAGTTATAAAGGCAAAAGGATTTCCAACTCAATGCAATCAAGATATACCTAATTAAAAGGGCATCGCGTGCACATATGTAAAAATGTTTCCCAACTTTTCAACCATTAAGATTACCACAGTTGTCACCTTGTCTAAAGAGTAATCTTTTCTAATTCCATGTAAGCATGCAGTCATTGTAAGTAAATCAATTTCCTCACCACTCTTTCTCAGTGACATATGTTACAAGCCTCCCCAAGGTCTAATTGAAATTAAGTTAGGTGACCTTTGGGGTGCCTATAGGGACAAGATTGTTCCACCAGGCCCCTTCTATATTTCATTTGCTCAAACCTCATAAATCAGCCTGTTGAACTTGGCCGGGATGATGTTCTCGACCTTTCTTATGACATTTCCAAATGGCCACATCCTCTACCTAGGATCATGGCACCATGAAAGCCATCCAACCATAGTATTTGAAATGAGAATAAGTCCACTGCACTGAGAGCTCTGGGGAAAAAAAAAAAAAAAAAACTTTGCAAAGCCACTAGAATATGCCACTGATTGTCACAAGTGGTGCTCTGCATGCATAGTTTCATTAAAAGCATTTTTCTAAGATATTTTGAGTGTCTGAGGAAAGCTTTTGAATTCGATGGCTTAGTTATTGATAGATACTGAATGTTTTTGAAAAAGAAATGTTTCAACAGAAAAAAAAAGACATTGTCACTTAATACTTGTAGTTTTTTTTTTTTAAAGATTTATTTGACTTGCATCTATTCAGCTCTTCAATACATTCACCACATTCACCAACAAGAAGTATTGGGGGTGGGGGGGGGATGGGTAGGTGTGTTTGTGTGTGTGGCTGTGCTGAGCTGGACTGTACAATGTAAGTCTACTGAAGTAAGTGGTTTGTATCTGTGTGCTCTGCAGGGAGAGAACTAAAGGTCCACTTGCAACAAACCTAGAGGGAATAGGAACATCTGGTGGACCGGCTGCTCCTCTGGTTAACATGCCCCTCCTTAGTGGCCCCAAACGACACACACCCAGGAAACCATGTGTGAGCAGATCCATTCAATTTTGTTCACACACTCGCACAAACAAAAAGTAAAGTGCTTACACATACACAGGTGCATCTCAAAAACACTAAATTGTTAAAAAATCTATTTCATTCTGATAATTCATTTAAAAAGTCAAACTTGTGTAGTACATATATGAATATGACTTATGTATTCCAGATAAATTATGTTTATCAACTAAAGACCCATTTATACCCTGAAAATATAAATAGAATCAGTTAAAATTGAAAAGGATATTATGGTCAGTATATTGATACAAAATACTGTAAATTGACACCAGACAGTCCAGCTGTCAGTCAGTATCACCTAACCACATGAAAGGTAAACCCCAAAATACAATCCTTAAGAAGATGCCTGTTCCCACAGGGCTACATCCACGCATTTTATTTAAAAAGTTAAGTTGAAGGAAAAGTATGCTAGATAACAATTTGCCCTTTTGTGATAATCTGAATACTAATATCTGAAATAGCCGAGGCTTTATTATAACCTCACTAACAGCTGGCAGAATGTTGTGATCAATGAATCAATGTCAAATATTGAGGGCGTATACTTCAGAGTTCACTTTTAGTTTGGCCGAAATGTGTGCAGTAACAATCATGCTGTACTTTCACGTTGCAAGCAACTTTCCACTCTTATGCTTAGATAGTAGTCTAAGAACATCCTCACCATTTAACAACTATATCCTGATTATCAATGACGGTGTTTTGCATGTCTCTCAATCTGTAGTTTGTCAGTGGTTGTGTAGGATGTAACATGTTAAACTTTTATTAGTCTTATGTAATAATTTCATCATAACAGCTAAAGTTAAAAGGATTAAACACTGAAAATATACTCTCCTTGAAATAAGTGTATGAGAAGATAAGTTTCACTTTTTGATTTGAAACATTGAAATCAATTATTTATTTAGTGATGTTCTCATTAACATGCAGAGGTTCTTTTACCAGCAGTTTCCCTTAATAGATTTTACTGCTACCTATTTTATCACAGCAAATTCACATTTTAATAATGATCCATTACTGCAACAGTCCTAAAACCATACAGACAGTATGTATAAAAGTGCTATCATTCATATAATGATGCTGAAGAGCAACTGTCCAATTTGCAGCAGATGCTCCTCAGAGCCAAATTAAGCCTGTGCTATTGCTGGTGGAAAATGTCATGGTACTGGCAAGGTGAAGCCTATCTGCTCAAGTCCCTGCCCAGATGTGTGACGGCTTGCTTCCATGTTCATCCTATAATCAACTACATACAGAGCTGTGCCCTATTTATCTTCCTCAGACCATCATTCATAGGAATATTTCTTGTTGTTGTGCGTAGATACATAGCTGCTCTCAATGATACCATCTACTGCTCTCAACATGTTAACATAGTAACGTTAGTGGCAGAGGTCATATTTCCTGCAGGTGTAAGGTTCTGTAACAAACTGCGACAGGGACAATGGGTTACTAGTCCTCCATGAAAGGTTCAGTCCCTTGATAGAAGTGGCAGCACTCTGACTAGAATGATTGTTCACTGCCCCAGGGCTGGCATTTGGTGCCCTAGGCAAAATGTAGCACAAATAACTCCTAACTCCCTCCTGCTTCTCTCTTTCCCAAAACTGAGAGTTGGTGCCCATAAATATATAGACCTAAAATGACTTTTTTAAGAGTTTCAGGGGTGTCTCTTGCCTTAAGTCCACTTATTGGGCAGTGATTTTATTTTATTGCATCACCTGTACTCTCCTCATGAGGAATATCTATCTTTTAAGTAACAATAACAGTACACCTTAAACATACAATGTTATGTGGTCTTTTAAGAAGGAATTGGTTCTCACTGCAGACCTATATAGTCAGAAAAACACTGCCAAACGTAAGCAAAACTGAGCTGATCCCCTGCCAGGGCCTCAGCATCCCTCCTTCACCAATCTATGTAATGGAAGTGCTAATGATAGTAAAGCAGTCTGTACCTCAGAGAACAGTAATTTAAACACTGCTAACACTGTTGCCACTGCAGTTACTCCATACCTCTAGTATCCGATATCACTCTCTGGGGGATCATGGTGCTTTATCCTGTGTCTACATGAAAAAGGTAGATAGTTAAACAAAAAGCATACGTGAATACCTTCCCATTTCCCCCTAACTCTGGAAAGAAAAGTTCTCTCTCACTTTATTGCAATGTAAATGTTTGCTTTATCAGCTGCTCATCACTGCTAAAAAAAAAGAGTATTGATTTTACTTTTCAGAAAAATAAGACTGAAGAAGGCAAAATAAATAAAAGCAAGGAAACAAAACAATTTCATGCAGAAGGAAGAGAAGAGCTGAAGGTATAGAGGAAGATGCTGCAAAACATGAAAAGGCTTTTTCGGCTATTGGTAAACAGTCCTGACTGAAAGACTGAACAATACGTTATTTGTTACACCCATCACCCTTACCAAATGTGTGGAGTGATGAACCTGTTGGATATGCATTGATTTTCCAGATATTGACCAACACAACTACCATCTTAGTATCATGAGAAGTGGCCTCCTGTTGATGACATCACAAACACCCTATTTCCCAATTGATGAATCTCACCAGTCGTCTCTTTGGTTTATTCACCTGCCATCATTCATTTCCATCTGGATATGGTTACTTTCAGGGCAAGGGGTGTGACAATACAAGATGCTTATTTATAATAAGAACTAACATAATAATTCTTTTTTTGCTTCAGACAAGCAAAATCATTCGTTTCAGGTTTGACCATAACAACATTTCAGATTTTGAAGGACAAATAAAAGATTTGTCAGTAATGCAGGTTTTGGTGCCATCACAAAAAGTATCCCTCATATTTAATTATCTGATGACATATTTATGTTCTTATTTTGTTAGCAACACTTGAAGGTATTAGTTATTTTATGCAAGTCTAACTGACTTCTTCAGTTCATTTTTTATGTGTATCTCTTTTTTTACTACTGGGTGATGGATGCCGGATGAGGAAATGAATCAACCCAGGCACTTTTAATTTCAAGGCATATCCTTCTGATGATTAAAACTTTATTTGATTAATACATTTTCACATTCAGGAAAATAATGAATTAGGATTTGTTTTGTTGTACCAACTTTTTGATATTGTTGCACTCCAAGGTCCAGTTGTACAGAACAAGCACAAAAAGCATACAGAGATAAAGAGCCTTGAGGGGAAAAAAGTGTGTGAAATAAATGTCAAATTCATGTGTGTAAATTGTTTTCTAGTTTGTAAAACTTGTCAAAAGAAATCTAGCCATTTAATGTTGCCCTCATCAGCAACCTATTCAGTAGAGTTTTTTGTCTGCAGCACGAGGCTCATGCTGCTATCAAGCTGTATTATGTTTCTGATAAGTGGCTGTTGTATAACATTAGTCCCAATCATGACCCTTAGAGATGTCCGGATCCAAAAAGAATAAAGAAATTGGTGGAGAAAATTTAATTACACAGTTTGAAATCATCACCTCAATCACACATGTCCCTCTATATGAAGGAATGTTATTATTCCTTATCACTTTTAATCAAATGTTTTACTAAGACCAGATAGTCTCTTCAGTCATACAGAGACCCTAATGAGCTTTATAACAACATGGTACAGATGGATGGATGGATGGATGGATGGATGGATGGATGGATGGATGGATGGATGGATGGATGGATGGATGGATGGATGGATGGATGGACG
>NW_015150472.1:1650747-1692493 GCF_000732505.1 Cyprinodon variegatus
ATGTGCAAAAGAAAGAGAGACTGTGAGCAATGGGGCGAGAGAGTTTAAAAGGCACTGTGTCTGCGGCTTGGAAGGACGGAAGGAGGGAGGTATGCGACAGCAGAGCGTAGCAAGTGCGGCAGAACAAACCGGTGGTGACTCATGGACTCATTCATTCACCGCTGTGATCAGATCCAGCAGGACAGCCCACCATATGGGATGGCACAACTTATTCATCCAATCACTTGGGCTACACATAGGAACAGAAGAGGGAAGGAATGGTGTGTGTCAATGTGTGTTTGCATGTGGAGGAAATGTTTTCTATATATGACAGTAAATGAAAGAGCTTGTAAGTAGAAGAATTTTAAGAACAAAGGGTGTAATTAATATGCATTACCCTCAACATTAATAAAAGAGATGCAGAAATACATCACGGACAAGAACTGCAAAATGCAACTTGCCCTGCAGTGATTATATTGTTAGTTTCTCTAAACTGATTGTTTGCAGATTGCAACATTTACCAGGTATTCTGGCTTCAGAAAAACAAAAGCCTTGAAAAATTTAAATTAAGAATCTTATTTGAATTCAATGTTATATGATACATCAACATTAAGCAATGTTGTGGAGGGAAAATCACAGTTATAAATATTTTGCTAATAAAATCTCCAAAGCTAATTTCCTTCAGAGGTCACCTAATTAGTGAATAGATTCAGCTTATGTATAATTCAAACTGTTCTGTAAAAGATGCCTCAGAAGGCATCCTGAAGAAAAAGGAAGATGGCATAAGGCTGGATGAAATTTAAAGCAGGGTCTTGTACAAAACTCAAGCATTTAACAACACAGAGAACTGAAAAATCCATTATCTCACAGTGGAGCCTCCAACGCATGGCTGTCCACCACTGACTGACTGAGAAAAGTAAGAATTAATGGGAAACAGGTCAAGAGGCTTATCCTACCTCTGGGAGAGCTGCAGAAATCCACAGCTCATGTGTGAGAGCCTCAACAAGTCTTAGGTTTATGGAAGGGTGGTAGGAAAAAGCAACTGTTGTGAGGCGGCCTTAAAAGGTCCCATCTACAACTAGCTACAACCCATGAAGAGGAAACTAAGCAAATATGTGGAGGAAGGTGCTCTAGTCTAATCAGATCAGTATTGAACGTCCTGGACCACAATACAAACTGTGATGGAAAAATTCTGCTCCTCAGTAGAGACAGGGAAGCTGACCAGAACTGATAGAAATACAGATGATGGTAAATACAGGATGATCCTAGTGAACCTGTGAGAGGTTGAGGAACATGTTAGATCCAATTTGACAAAGATCGGGGATTTCAGAAGGAAAGAAAGTGTTTCAAATGTTAGTGTTTTTTTTGTCAAAAATAATAAAGATTTTAAAATGTTTTAAACATGAAAAACTTCAAACCATTTCCAAGCCCAAAATCAGGACAAGGAGAAGAAAAAAATAAGATAAAACAAAACCAGGAGAGGCAGGCAGTCAGGCCAAATAGAAAGGAGTGTGTCTAGAGAAGTTTTAACACATGTGATGGTAGATTATCCTTTCTTTTCTCTATGTGGCTAGTCTAAATTGCGCTAAACATGCACCAAGTAATACATTTGACAGAAATTTACAGTATGCTGGGCGCCTCTAGGGATCCCCAGCTGAGATGTCAGTCTTCAAACGTTCTCTCACAGCATCAGGTGGATTCAATATACCAAAGTTGCAAAGGCTTGTTTTCTCTGTTATATAGTTTTAATAAAGTGCCTGATGGCAATAAAGCTGATTCAAACCATTTTATGAAACATTTTAAATTAAAAAAACAAACCCTAGCTAGTTGCACAGTTTAGTATAGCCCCAGCTCCAGATGGATTTCCATATCATTCTGGTCCAGGCTCCAGAACAACAAGAACCGAGATGGATAACAGTCAGTTACTGCAGGCGGAGACCCACAGCTCGAACCCCACCGGCCCGGAGGCACGAGCCGAACCGGGTAAAAACGACATCCGAAGGGCAATGTTTCCCACCCGGAAAGCAAAAAGGAACCGGTTCTTGGGTTGCTCGGTTTGATCGGGTTACTAAGGGACCGCCTTCCCTTTCCAGGCTCAGCAGCGCCGCACAGCCTGCAATGCAGAACCGCCAGCACCGTACACAGGGTTACTGACTGCCAACCTTGACACCTAGTCGCATCAGCACACTGCCAACCAAACCCAGCCACCACAGAACCAATCCAAATCCTGTGATCCCCTCTTCAAACAAAAGGTTAAAATCTGCTTTAAACTAATTAAAGCAGCATCTGGAAAATGTTCTGAAAGTGTTCTTGAAGATCAAAGAACATTTAGTAGCGTAGGTTAAACCAGCGAGCATTAATAAAACCACTAAGTCTTTCATTGCTTCGTATTTGTCCTAATTAAAGGATAAAAACACAAAGGTGAATAAATATTGACGTGCTACTGTATGTAAAATGACTTCCTGACTAAACTGACGTTATGGTATTCCTCAGTGGGTTACGTGACCGAATGAGGAATTTTGGGTTGTCTTCTATCTTAGTTAATGATTTTATACTATAAGCAACTAAATGTTGTTGTAAGCAACAATTTTTCACTTGTGATATATTAAATTTTTTACATCCTATGAAATTAGAAACTATAAGTATGTGTTTTCTATTTGAACTTTAAAGCTAAAGTTGTTGTAGCATTGACTCAGGGGGACACACTCATTTCCGACGTTTATAAAACTTTCTTTTAAACTGACATAAACTCTTTTAATGCGGATTTTGATTAATAACTATTTTTTAAAACTCTTGTTTGTTTACACTCTACAATATGTTGTTGCCCCTTGGCTAAAAAAGCAAACTCTTTACCCATCATCCACAGGGCACACAGGAGAAATCAAATACAATTTAAAAATGTATTAATGAATTTTTGCTAGCATATGACATTGTGACAATCACTCCTGTCTTTTCTAGGCCTCTGTTAAAAGTAGATTAAAGCTAAGCTCTGAGAGGTGAGGGGCCTGGCAAATTGAGCCTCCAGCACACCAAGCGCAGGAATAGAAACAGACATAATCTAACCAAAGCCAGATATTTTTGAAAAGAAAAGAATGTTTCAACCCAGCTGGCAAGAAGCATCATAAACCCTTTTATAAGGTACCTAAACTAGACTGTGCTCCAGAGAAAGCAGAACCAATTTGCTTAACTTCCCAACATGCAGGAGCTCGGCGATAAAAGAGTCTGTCCTATGCCGAGGCTGGCAAAGATATTGTTATCCACTTTATTCCTGTGCCACCTTGCCAGCTTACACAAGACAGATAGCAATCATTTTGGGGTAATTTAGGGATTAGACTGGAGGTGTGTTGTAATCACAACCTTGTGTTGGAAGCCAGACAGTATTTTAGTATATATATATACATAGCATAGCATGAGCAGCCAAGTTGTGTCTTTTGTTTCATGTCCAAAAAACGACTTCTAAGAAATCTTCCAGCCAGAAGCCAGATTAAAAATGTGTTTTTTATAGTAGCAGCATGGAAGTGAATAGTGTTATTTGCTTGGATAGGTGTAAGATTACTCGAATGTATGTTTCTAGTAGAGTATTTCTGTTAGGAAAAGAACCCCACAACATCCTGCATGCGCCAGTGTTAACATTCTTCATATTTACAGGCATATTTACATCTTTATACGTTACATTATAAAAAAACCTAAACATGAAATTCATTACATTACATATGGAAATACATAAATATATAGTATGTACATATATAATTATATAAAATTAACACAGGCATGTCAACTTAGATGAGGTGGTAGTATTACAGTATGCTGTGGTGCTGTTTTCTTCAGCAGTATAGAGGGAAATGGCTAATGTGAAAAAAAGTAACTCCATGTACTGTATAGAAATTGAGTATATCTGTGTCATGTATGGAGCTTTTGTTTCATGATTTTCTAAAACAATGCAGAATGGCATTGTGGTTATTAGCCAGTGACACTGCTTGGTGTGAAGGAGCTAAAGCTCCTTAAATAGTGCTGTTCAGCTTATCTGCATTATCAGCAGCGTTACTTTTGGTCCAGTGAATTTAAAGAGAAAAGTTAACTTAAAATCAGTAATCTTCAGAATGCTTGTTATGGACTCTAGAAACTTAGTACATATAATTATTTGTATTCTGTGTCTCTTCTCTCTTTCTTTAGACTTTGACTTGGGCTTTAATTTTTAAAATGAAATTAAACTTTTTTTTTGGAACCAATGAGCAACAGACCATTATTTTTCCTTTTTCTCTTTAGCCAAAGTAAGAGGGTTCTTACATTGTGTTTGGTCAAGTAGTGACTCAACACAAAGACTGTTATAGATGTAGCCAATGTTCATTTTACTTGCACTTTTCCTCATATCACATTTTTCCTTTCACTAAACTCTCCATTGGTTGGCAATAGCTCAGGTTGTGCATTATCATGCTTATGGAGAGCGTCAATAACTCTCTCTTGGACAGCAGTTATGTACTTCATAATGTGGCCATTACATAACATTTCTATAGCAATCCACTTTTAATATATGTATACAATATTGTAGTTTTCTAGCAAACAGAATTTTGTTTTTTGTTTAGCTATAAGCTATAATTTTCATGGTTAACCAATATATAACTTAAATATATAATACAGTGTTATTAAGCTCCTTTGCATGTGAAAACTTACGCTTTATGAAAATAAAATATAACATTTTCAATTTCTACTCACAATTCATTGAGCTTCACCTCTGCCTCACTTCCTGTAAGCCCTGATCGTGCCTCACTAAGTTATAACCTTTTTTTTTCCAAGGAAACAGCCTTATTTTTTCTAAGCTCCTAAAAACGTAAGTCTGCAGATGTGCAAGACAAAAGCAACAGCTAAGGTAAAGGAACGCACTACTCGTCCCCAGAGGTTAGTCACAGCATTATCACCTTGACAATCAGTCTTATTCGTAGAAAATCCTCCTGGCTTTTTGTTCCTTTTGCCCTCTGCCACAAACTCCCTTCTGTTCTCAGATCCCACACTTCAAATGATCTACTTCTACCTTTTTGTGCCCACATTATAGACAGTTTAAGGTAATTCCGCTTGGCAGTTACAAGACTGAACATCAAAAGGCACGCTATCTTGATGTCTGAATACAATGACAAGTTGTATTTTGTCATTCCCTGCTCTCAGAACTGACTGAAATACATCAAGGTATTTTTTGAAGTATCAACTGAAAAGGTGTTATATCTTTAGGAAAAATTAGATCCATAAACGGTATTTGGATACTTGATTTTAATTTTAGATCTCCACTAATATATATTCAGCTTCCAATAATAAGATGAATACAGGCTTACAGCAGAGCGAGTCATCTTTAATTTGTGGTTATTCGTCTAAACTGGATGAAAGTAATCGGGATTTGCAGCTTTTAAATGTCTTTGAAGCCTCTCTAGTTTCGGAATTATAAGTAATTGGCCCTTGATTTAAAGCTGATTTATGAAAATATTTTCATCAGACAAGAATCTCCAGTGTAGGCTTTTCTTTATTCTGTAGAGATTAAGATTTCATGAAGTGGTAGCTCATGGTGAAAGGACCTCTTAATGCCAGTGAGACCATCCTCACTGCTCAAAAAAACATCACAAATCCATCAGAAAGCATTTTACGAGTTTACCACTAAGTGCAAACCATTTACAACTATCAAAAATAGGAAAGTCAAATAAAATTTATTCAGCTAGGACTTGAAGAGCCCTCTATAATCTGCATAAACAAAGTTCAACTTGTAGCAGAATTTTGGGGAGAAAAATAAATATGGACAGGAGTTTGAACTGCTTATTGTCCGAAGCACAGCCAACGTCATCTGGAAAACATGGAGCCAGTGTGATGGCATGGCCATGCATGGCTTCCACTGGCTTTAGGCTACTGGTCTTTATTGATGTGACAGAAGACAGACTCAGCAGTGAATTCTGATCCATCTGGTCAAATTCAGCCAAATGTATCAGAGCTGAGCAGTGGCGTTTCACAGCACAGATGGACAAACTTCTCAAACATACATAAGGAACTAATTTTGCATTGACTGATTCGATTATCCAATGGCGTTTACAATTGTGTTTCATATGTTACACACTTTAAAGAGGGGGATTTGGTGTAGAGGAGCTTTCAGCATGGCACATTTTATATCATATGTTAGTAAGTGACACACTGGTTTTTTTTTTATTTAACCCTTCAGTGCTTCTGAAGCTGTTACACTGAGCTCCTTAAAAAAAGATAATGTTCAATCCAATCCTATAATCCAAAAACGTCAACATTTAATGCTAAACTACTATACCTTAGATCTTCACATTCACCATATAATAGGGGCCATACATAGTAAACTAGATAGTGGGTGGGCTTATCAGGCAAGTGATTTGGCATAACAGACAGTACAAGAGTATTTCAGTGCTTTGTAATTATATACCAAATATCCCTGTTACTGGACCCACCTGCTTAAAGTCTGCCTCTATTATCCCCATCTCCAATTCTCCCCAGTGACAGGCCTGAGTGACTATTGACCTATAGCTTTAACAATAGTCAATCAAGGACTCCTTCAATGTCACTGTGGACACACACCAGTTCGCTTAGAGGTGGAACCTTTCCACCACTGACAGCATCTCATTGGTGGTCCACAGAGTTTACTCTATCCTGGACAGCAGAGATTCTTACATTTGTTTACTCTTCTGGATTTTTCCTCACCCTTTAAAGGAAAAGTCCGGTCAGCAAGGAATGATCAATGGATCATTATCCATACCTAAAACTAATACGTTCACTGTGATTTAATGAATTTAGCATTAATCAGTAAAAAAATAAAAACTGTAATTTTTGTTGCAATCACCGAGTCCGGAACTGGCCATTTTTGCCCAAATATAGTAACACCTCATGCCTGACATCTTCCTGTAGTGACGTCACAGTGTGGTAAGCCTAGTCTCCCCGCTTTACAAGCAAGATCAATGGGAACTACTAGACACATCTGCAATCAACAACAATTATTTAGGATTTTGAGAGGACTCACCATTGAAATTCGCAACAGCTATAGATAAAGTGACAATGCCCAAATGCATGGCAGTTGGATGTTGTAATACATCGGATAAAAGTGGAAAAAAAATAATTTGTTATTTCACCTATCCGATTCATGATCCTCCAAGACGGGTCGGTCGGTGGATCGCCAACTTGAATATTGAGGATTTACCATTGCAATTCTGGCCAGAGAAAAAGCATGTCATATAGCCAACATTTCGAAGTAGAATGTTTTAAGATAACTTGGACAAAAGCGTGTTGTGACACACTAGATACAGCACTGGAACTTGCTCAACAGCAGATACCGCACCGAGACGTCACAAACGCAGTGTGGCAGTAGTGTTCCTTAACAAAAATGGATGTCTCTGGTAAAGCACATTCAAATAGAATAACTCAAAATTAAAAACCCCCATCATTTAGTGAACAGTATGTAATAATTTCATATTTAAAGTAGTTTCACAAGTTTGAGTTCTGAATATGACCAGACTGTTTCTTTAACGCCATCATCCCACAGATCTGTGTAAACGCTCTTATCTCTTGGACTGAGTCCAACACTGGGGAACATTGATAAGCAATTACAATTGCAATATAAGTTTACATTATCACATTCACTAAAAGATCATTGTAGCATTGTAAATATGCAAAGCTCTATCTGACCTACCGGGTATACCAAAAGGCTTTCACTCTTCACATTTTCCCCTTTGCCCTATCTGGGGCACTTACAGTTGATGAGAGTTGACAGTAGTAAAAAGACTGACTGCATGAAAAAAAAAGCTTACATTTTGCCTCTTGATAATAGACGTTGCCATTCTAAGCCAGTAATGGTTTCTATAATTTAGTCAGTTGAGCAGAAAAGAGGCTCTTTTTCATATCTGTATATAGGACCATGTGTTTGGTACATCCCAAAAGTCATTTGGTTGTTGCTGCTGTTCACTGTTCTCTTTGCATCTGAAATAAAATGCCTTACAATCCTTCTTGAAAACAGCCGACCTCATGCAAATTAAGTGACCTAAAAGACTTGTTTTTAAAAATTATTTGTAAGTAACTTTGAGCTTTTACTACCTCAAGGTAAGTATCCAACATCTTGATGTTTAGCATCCTCTAGTGCCCTGTTGTTCTTGACATGACCTACTTTGGTTAACAAAAGACGGGACCAAGCATATGCCATTGAAAACGGTGTAGTCTTGCTTTCAAGACAATGCCAGATTCACTTCAGTAAGCTGCTCTGAAGTTCAAAGGTAAAACAATTCCTAATTTAAAAGCCCTGCTGCAAGTCAAGAACATATTGTGTGAGATTTCTGATAAATCATCGCCAAAGAAAAAAGATTGCACTGGCTGAAAATAATAAAAAAGATGTTATCCATAAAGTGGAGATCTTTTGAGGGATGAACTCCTCAGAGGGAACTCTAGCTATGCCAGACAGACTGTTCAAATCTCGGTCGACAGACAGATTAATGAGCTGTGCCTTCACATATAGTACAGCAAACTTAAGATAGAGCGGGGATCAGTCCTTGGCTGTTCCTGCAGCACTAGTACAGCATATGGTGAATCACATGTGTAATGTGTTTTGCAGTTATTTAGTACTTTTCAAATCTATTATTACTCCTTAAGCTTTTACAATTTTTTGTGTACTAAAACAATGTCTTTTACTAAGATTTTATCTAATACAACACTTTAGATTATATTTTGCATATGCAATAACTCTAGAGACCTTACGACTCTATGCGTAAGATTGGAGGAAGCAAATCACTGCACATTGCCCTTAAACATCCCCCTATTGAGACATGGTAGTGGCAGCATCAAGCTGTGGTAATGCAACTTTTGTGCAAGGATAGGAAAGGTGAAAATAATGGAACTAAATAACAGACGGCAACTCTGAAAAAAACAGCAAGAGCTTTAATGAAATGGCTTAGACCAAAGCACATTAAACTTCCTGAACTAATTTAATTAGAAATACAATGAGATTACTGGTCACAGATTACCATAGGATGTACTTACTTATCTGTGATGGTATGTCAACTAAAATCCTAATGTTAAACTATTTATGAAGGGAAAAAAAGAAGAAAGCCTAAGAGGTCTATAGATAGTTGTGCAAGCCATTGAAAACTTGACACTCTAGGAAAAATGTATTTAGCACAACCAAAAAGCTCTAAAAGCCAGAATAAAATGATGAAAATAGAGTGTAGGGGTCCTTTGTGCATCCTGAGATCGGTCATTACATAAACTGGCAGTGCAGATGTGAGCTGCATTGAGAGTGATGTATGAAAGAAAAAAATCCAGCACCATTATGAATTGGTTGGCTCGAGTGTGGACGATGCTCACAAAAATGCTCTCAAAAAGACAGGTTGTCCTAGGGCACACTTACACAATCATGACGCAGGACTACAGCCAATAATATGTTCCTCTTTTCCAGACAAATTCAATTTTTATCCAAGACATATGTAAGCTGATTAAAAAGCCTACAAAGACTGGAGAAATATGTCACATCCTCCAGGGCTGGACACAATATTGAGTGCTGCTTGGCAATGTCTTGCCTTTCCTTCTATGTCCTTCCTGTAAACTCCTCTAGTCTGACCTAACTGCATCACCTGATCGCATGACACATCCATTTCAGCCTTCCCTTTTTCTTTTCTTTACTATGGAATATATGTCCTTGGAAAAGCAAACACATTATTCTGAAAGGTCTATGAAAATCCTTTCATGAGTCCTATCATGTTTTCCCTTTACTATCCATACTTAATGATTGACACTGGGAATTAGTAATATTTACATGATGAAAAGCTGGGAGAGAGCTATTTTACCTCGCATACAGCCCAAATCTTAATTCTGAGTTGGGTTTGTGTATCCAAATTTAAAGCGACTGTCATACAATCTAGCTAAAAGTCCCAATTACACTGTTTGCAAAGAACTCTACAAGATCTGACAATTTTTTTTTTCTGTCACACTGTTCAGGAACTTTCACTGCAGATCACCACGCATTTACTGGGGAAATTGTCCCAGAGATTCTCAAAGCATCTAAGTTGCAAGCTTTAATTGGTGGTTGCTGCTCCAACTACAGTAACTCAAAGATTGCTGTTTTACTTTGTGTTTTTTTTTTATTTATTTTTTTTTATTCAGTTTTCAATTCAGTTCATATGTATACCCCAGATTTACAACACATGCCATCGTGAGGCACTTTACAGAGGCTTCAATCAGATCATACAGTCAGATTGGAGAACATTTCTATGGAAAACCAGCTGATTACAGCTAGTCTTTGACTCGCAGGATACACTCTTCCTTGATGAGTTTGTGGCAACACTAGATATTCGCTTGCAATTTGTCATTGATCCTCACACTGTGCATGCAGTGGCAGTGCAGAGGAAACACTTGCTTTTAACGGGAAGAAAAACCTCCAACAGAAGCAGGCTTAGTGTGAGTGGCTGAGTCTGACTGGGGGTTAACGAAGAGAGAAGCAGACGTACAACAATAACATAGAAGCACTGATCCATAAATACTTTCTATGTTAAAAAAGGTAACAGCAGACTAGAGCTAGGGGTCGCTCTGTGTGGGAAAGTAACAGTTAAGCAGAATTCAAAGACGCCATAATAGTGCTAAGCTACTGCTCGGCTAGCTATCCCTTACCACCAGATATAAAATGCGTAAGAATTAAAAAAGTGCCCAGTACAAGAATCCACCAGCATACAATGTTTTTAGAAGTACTGTTGTACAGTTGAAGTACCTCAGAGATATCAGAGAACAGAAAATGTTGCTGAAATGGAGAGAGACTGAGCAGCACCACAGGATGTTAGTAAACAACAACCCAAACAGGAAGTGAAAGCAATATACATTACCAATCGCACAGCTTTTTAATAAGCATTACATTTAATGAGCATCAAAACCATGAAAACAGTGTTTTAAAAGATATTTACCTCCTTATTTGCACAAAAACATGAGAACGGCACTGTGAAAATGTGAGTCTTGCACCAATCAGACTCTGTCATTGTCGCACCCTGAGCGCTTGCAGGCACCCCTGCCAGCAGACTGAGAGCAAGTTTTAAAAGCAGGGGTGATGTGACCAGGTTTGGAAGGATTCCCAAATGGTCTATCATCCAAAACCGACTGATGGTCAGAGTGTTCTTTTCCTTCTCAATAAAACAAAGCATTACAGGTGGATCGGAGCACTGTCTCTGGGTCAGTCTGATAGTTTGCATAATAGGGGAGATATGAACAGGCCTCCAATATGGGTAATATCCCCCCAATCTCATAAAACATGGTGAGCCAGTTTCCTGTTACTTATATGCCTTATTGACAGTGTATGTTCAAGTCTTTCACTTGCCAAATGTGTGTACTCTATGCTTCCTTACCCATATAGGAACAATAGATGGTAATGGCTGATTTTCCTTGAGATTTGGATTCCGGTGCACATTCTTAGTCATCTGCGTCATGGTAACCACAAAACTAACTTAAATCAAAGATAATCCAGAATTTCAGCCAACCAGCATTTTAACTGTGTACTCTTGTCGCATGCTGACAGTGACACACCAGTGTGCCAGATGAGTTATTCTTATTTCCATAAAATGTATGCAAAAAACTATACTATTTATTGAAAGATAAGGCATCACATATTATTTAACAAATGATTATTGAATGTATTTGTTTTATTTGTTCGTTAATTTTAAGACTGTGTTGCTTAGACAAACTCTTCTTAAAATTTGCAACACTACTTTAAGTCTATCTGAATGAGACACACTGAAGTTTTGCAAAACAAAGAAGTGAAAGAGCAGCTGTTTGCTACTTTGCATTTGTGGCTTTGGTGGAAACTTGTCAATCAAAAGTGGGTCACAAAAACCCATGCACACTCCCTCTCTGGCACCACAACACTGTTTGTTTAGCCATTGCAGTAAAGTCATATCATCAGAATGTGTGTGAATAACATATCTGAATTATGAATGGGGAGAGGTTAATTATGGATGAAAGGAGGACAGAAACAATGCCATAGACAGTTCTCTGAAACACATGGTTAGATAAATGGCTATAGACCCAGTGTGCATTTGTTGGCAGGCATTAGGTCAGGGAGGGGCTCCTTATTTGGCAGTTGGTGCTTATATATATTGGTCCTTGCTCCATGTGGTTCTACCCAGCATTATCCCTCATCAAGTACTTAATTTCAATTATCAGATGTATGCATATTTGACCTAAGTTGACAGGGAAACTATTCTATCATTGACTATAAAGCTCAAATTATTAAATGAAAAGCAATTACACTTAACTCTAATCCTAATAGGATGATGTGGAAAGTGCAGATGAAGGCCCATTAATGTTATTCACTAGGTTATATTATTGTAATGATGTTGAAATTTTCGTCAAAGTGTTGTTTTTTAATCTAGGTGTTTATTACATGTGTCTCTACATTCCTTAATAGGTTAATGGAAAAAAAACAATCAGTGGAAGGTAATCAATCAGCTTCTGTTTTCTGTGCTAATGATTCTTGGGTAAAAGAGTTGCACCTGCAGCTTTGAAAGATTGCTGCATGTTGTCATCCATGAACAAAGGCAGTGGCCTTTTACAAAGAAGGTCAGAGATTTGTTGCGATAGCATGAAACCGGGTAATGCAGACTGGGTTGGTGGCACGACTTAAAGAGATGCAAAAGGATCAGAGTGGAACTAATATGCAGAGAGCAAATGGCTAGATGAGAAAAAAAGACAAGACTATTGGGGAAGAATGATGTTCTGAATGCAAGTAGCTCCCTGGTTTAGGAGCTTGTGACCTTTAGGGGTTTTGTAAAGGTATTTAGGGGGATTAGTGTTATGTTTTATTCTTGTTTTTACAACTTTGTTAACTTATGTTTTGCAACTTGTGGTCATGATGGAACCTTTACTAAAGCAGCAAAATTTCTTAAAGCAATACAAATCTAATGTTATTTATTCTTTGCAAAATTAAAAGTAAATTACTTTGAGAACTAAACAAACCTAAATGGATCTTCCACATTTAACTGCTTTTAGAAAGACCCTTTAAAACATCCTTCCTGGCCTCAGATTTACCCTTAAACATATACACATACTTATCCTTTGCTGATGACACCATAAATATACTGATATTCTTTTTACCGTCATTTTGAAAAGAACTGTTGTATAAAGAAATATCTTTAAACTAATTAAAACTTTGTTAACAAATAAATTCAGGGAAAAAAAAAAAAAAACAGAAAAATAATCCATTCAGTTAAACTCTGCTTGTGGACGTGTTTGATAAACTGAATGATTACATGTTGATAACCTTGAATGTGAGAAAAATGAATACAATGATAGATTGCTTCCATCCTTGTGCTCTCTCCTGTTTAACAAATTGTTGGTTTGCTAATATAACATTTCCACACACAAATCTAAGCCAAATGAACTGGACACATTAAATTTGGATATATTTTAACCCACCTAGTGACATACTTTAATAATTTATTTTTTTCTATATGTCTAGTTTAAACATTGTTATTTAGTCAAAGTTGGAGACCTGACCTGTTTATTGAGAGTTGACAACTTAAGATCCAGTCAACATTAAGGTGGTCTGGTTTCTCTGTACAGACTATCCTCCGGTTTTTCTCCTTTTCATTAAAATCATCTATGAGAGCTCAGAATACTAGTAAAGAAACCTCCCATCAGTCATGACCAAACCCTTCATAGCAGTTGTACAGTATGTAAGTGCTATCATTGTACTTTATTTATTATTTTGTTTAACTAGTAATTATTAATTTATGTATATTTCCATCTTAAGGAATTCTTAATCTCCCTGCTTCTTTAATTGTGTGAGGAAATCATGTATTGAATAGGTAGAACGTGTACAGAATAAACTATCAAACGCTATTAATAAAATGTCAGGCTAAGACACCTAGAAGTTAGTTTTAATTTACTATTTCAGTTATATGTGACCTGCATAGCTATTTGCCCAAAATATGAGTTAACATAATGATATCTGTGACCATCTGTCTCCTCTGTTGTTTAACACATCAAAGTATAAATCCAGGCATTAGTGGATAGATAAATATCTCCGACAAGCTGCTGGAAAATATGCACAGTTACACAGCACTAAAAACAACTAATCAAAGGAAAAATGTTAATAGTTCTGTTTAGCTCAAAGTTTAAGAACATAAAATAAGTAGAAAAAAAAAGAAAAATAGCTTTACTCTAACACGATAAGGGTCAAAAGACGCAAAGTGGTAAGGCAAAGGCCCTGTGTAATGTCTCCTTGTTGAATTCTCTAGCGCTAAGGGCCTTGGGACATTCACTCGGCTCTACTAAAACATTCAAAGCTTTGCTTCCAAAGAGCAAAACTTTTGTTCTTGCACAAAAGGTCTGACCAGAGGTTCTCTCATAGAAGGGAGCCCCGTATAAAATCAGATTATTTCCACTGAAATCCCCCTTTCTCCACCTGCCAGTTAACTATGTCACTACCATTGTGTCCTAACTGATAAAGCTCTCCAGTGTGGTATAAAGGAGGCTGGATGTGTATTATTGCTTTTACTGCCATTTATTCACCGAGGAGAGTGACAACTCCCCCCCCACCGCCCGGTTCCTTCCCTTTTTTCTTCTATTTTTTTTTCTAAGGAGAAATCTGGGCCACATGCCCAGAGGAACGCAAAGTGCTTTAATTCATTCGCACCTTTTCTCTCTGGCTGCCATCTCCAAGGCCTCTCTTTGTGCCCAGAAGTGATTTGCTCAGGCTGGACCATCAAAGCAATTATGGCAGCGGCCTGCTTCCCTATTATAAAGGGAGATGACTGACAACAGGGAGACTGTGCGGGGGTGGAGGGCACTTTGCTTCAATTTATTTGATCTGAAAACATTTTTTTTAAACCCACTTGACTAACAAAACACAAACCATCTCCTCAGATTATCTCTTTGAAATTTTTTGACCAAAAACATCTTATCCAATTTTCTGAGCAACGTTTTTCAATTACCTCTCTCACCTTTAGGGAGCAAAGTAAATGTGGCCTGTATTGAGGTGATACAGTTGAGGATGCACACAATGTAACAAAATACCACGAAGCACAGCAGGCACTGATCGGCAGCAATTAATGTAATGGGCATGAGAAAGCACAATCTTCTGACTAATGAGAATGTCTTATATTACAGCACAAATGCATAGGGTCGCCAAGACTCCTATCATTACTATGGCTCGCTACAAAAAGGGATACTCCATAAATGGATAATGCGGGCAGAGAGAGCCGGGTACGGCGCCACTGAGCCGATCGTCCATCCAACAGTAATAATTACGCCTGGAGTTACATGAAGTCACTGGGATGAAGAGGGACAGGATGCAAGGAAAAATTTGGTATTTTAAGAAAACAAGGCATTAATGTGAAGAGTGGGGTATGAGATAAAGGACCAAAGTGAAGTTGAGTAGAATACAAAAAGGAAAAACACAGATGAACCATGAGAGCAGAGGAATCAAGGAGAAGGGGAGAGGTAGACGAGTGAGCAAAGTGTACAAATGGTAAACTGACACATTGGCTAATCAGTCTGCTGTCGTTCTCCTTTTAAAACTGTCATTTTGGCCATCAAAGCATCAGGACCTTGTTCTTTTTCTGTCTTTCAATGACTGATTCCCCTATTCAATTATTCAAGGTTTATAAGCAGAGGCCATCAATTCAGCAACCGGCAGAGCCAGTGAAATAATGACAGGGTTGCTTCTTTAGCCATAATGACTGTCATAAACATTTTAGAATTTAAAGAAGGAAAAATTGATTATTAGACTTCTTCAACCAGCATAAACATAAAAAAGATGGAAGTATGAATTTAGACAAAGGTTTTGCATGCTTTGTTAATTATTATATAGTTTAATAATCCTGAGTTAAACAACTAATATATTCATGTAATTAATACAAGGCAAATATAATTCTAAAGTTCTTTCTGCTTCTTTTTATTCCGCATTGTAGCTGTTGCCCAAAAAATTCATATTTATTATCGAGTTAGTAACAAATATCTCAACTAATCAATGATGCTTGGCAGCCAAAGATGTCTGCATGCATTAACTGAGGACTTGAATGCGTATTTAGCTGCACTACTGCTAATATATATGTGGCCTGTGTGAGTGAGTTATGGTTTATTAGTCTACTTGTTCTTTAAAAGCCCAACCTGTGTGAGTCACAATGTGAAAGCCAGAAATCAGGTCAACTGTAGCCCTGCGAATGAATGCAAGGCCTAAGTATATATAATCACATACATGCAATCAAACAGAAATAGACATTAAAAAATAACAGCCTGTCAGCACACAAGGAACAAATGTATATGAACACATACAGGCACACACTGTGCCTACTTGTTGGAATCTCAGCTCCCATCTGCCGTAATCTGCCCTGGGGCAACAGTGACCTGAGCCATAGACAGAAACTCGTCTGGAGTGGAAAGAAAATAATAATAGCTGAGGTAATGCAGTGTGTAGCTTCATCCTTTACTTAGTTGGCGATGCCTTCAGGGCAGGAGATGTTTCAAACTCACAAACCTCATCTAGCTTTGAACCTGAAGCGCAGCTCTCACTCTCTAGTCGCTCAAACATTTTCATGTTAGAGACAGAACATGCAAATCAGACCAGTTTAGAAGCAGAGAAAGTAAACACGGGTAGAAATGTTGCAGTCAGTAGCCGGATCAGATAAAAACAAACTCAATAAATTTTGTGGGCAGCTCCAGTAAAGTTTTGTGAAGAGACTTTAAAATAATAACATTTTAGAAAAAGTTAGCATAATAAAGAAATAACAAAATCACGTCTTGCATATGAATATGGTGCTTATATTGATATTTGCCCTTTTCCCCCACACGATAAAGCTGCATCTTGTGCTCTTTATGATAAACAATCCAACAAATAAAATAATATTACAGGATGTCATTCTTTTTGAAAGAATTTCTGCTACCAAGCATTTATACAAGCATCCTAAACCTTAAAAAACTGTAACAGGTTCGCAGCATCAGACATCCCCCTACGTAGTAATCAATAGACATGATTTTCTTTCTACTACTGGAACCACTGTCACCTACTCACTCTATGTTTCACACCAGTCAGCTCACACCAACTACATCTAACTATTCAAGCTGGGAAGGATTTTTTTTTTCATATCACACTTGCTGCAGCGTGTATAGCGGCTTCTACTGTTCATTTCTTTTTTAACAATTTCATAAAGAGGGGGCGATAAGCTGCGTGTGTGCTGCATTGTCCCTCCTTGTTTCTCTGAAGCTCAAAGAGGATTGCTTTTTCGCTTTATCTGTTTTCTGTCCCCCTCCGCTCCTACCATGAGTAAAGTATGCTTATTATTGAAATATTTTACTGATGTGACTGGTTTAGCTTGCGATTCAGAGATTTTACTTTGTATTTTTCCTAGAAAAGATGCATATTCCTTTGCCACGGGGATCTTCTTCTTGACATTGCTGCCAAATTGCTGCATGAATTCGGCAATAATAGGTCAGGGATTTTAACTTGGTCGATCCATGCAGTTTCAACGCGCTCTAAGTTCCAATTTTTCGTCATATGAGTTTCTCAATCATGTCCTGATTGTTCAGGCCTTTAAGCTACAGCAAATTTGAGCAAACTCCATGTTAACATTTTTGACAGTTTGTAGATAGTATCTGACAAATGTTATGGAAAGTGTCACCAAAAAATGCTTCTGTAATATCGATTCTAAGTCATTAGACATAACAATTCTATCATTAGTGATTTACTTTACACCCAGCAAAAAGGAACATTTTGCAGTAGATATCTAAGGGTGAGTTTTGAGGCCTTCTGTTTCCCTTTTTTAATATTTCTGTCTGCTATGCATGGCAAGGTCAGTATATTCCCTCATTCAGCCTAGTGGCTAGGGCCTGAAAGAAAAGGGACGTCTGTTACATGTTAAATTTACACCACAGAAAAATAAAGTCAGAGATTAATGATCTCATATATTGTCTCATTAAGCAACAATGTTGCCACTATTAACAATGATTTACCAAAATATTTTCTTTTACTCCCCCTGAGTTATTTGTATCAAATTAAAGACTGTATTGATTTACATTATTTAGTGTTAGAATTATGGTAGCACAAACTAAGGCATATTTAAAATCTTTTTCCCTTCTTTATTACTTTTGGCTAGATATTTATGCATTTTTATTCCTTTATTTATTTCCTAATTTAATTTTAAAGGAACATTAAAGAAGTGTACATCTTACCATTTCTTTAGGAAGATAAATTAAGCTCGGATAAATGACAAGCAGACCTTTGTAAATTACAGCATAATTAAGGTTATCTAAATAAATTACGCTAAACTCCAGAAATGGTGTAACAGAAGAAGAAAAGTAACAGACACCATTTTTGTCCTTATTATTTTGTTGTAGAATCAGTAGAATCTTTGTGTTTAACACATTGATGCACAAGATAAACTTCAGATATATTGATTTTTTTCCTTAGTTGATCATCCATTCAGAAAATATATCTCCAGCACATTTTATAATCCATCTGGCAGAAAAAGAAAAATATTTACAACTGAAAAAGAAAGAGATAGATAGATGCAGGTCTGGCAAATACTCCAGAGTGCACCCTAGAATATGACACACAATATGGGGATAAGTGGAGGAACAGTCAAGGCAAAAAGTAAGACTTATAAACACCAGTAACACAAAGTTTACTGCATGGTGTTGTTTATTTTTAAGCCTTATTAGGTCAGATTATTTTCTTCACACTGAAGCACAAGAAGTTAACTCTGAGGTGCACTTCCTGTATCCTAACTGTGTACTCAAAACCAAAAAATAAATCACCATATGCATTTTCCAAGTCCTTATCCACTGGAGGTAGGGGCCCATACTGTGGCAAACTGTCTATTTTTAAGGTTCACATATTAGTCATCTCTTGGGGCGCCTATCATTGTAATTTATGGAATTCATGAATACTAAACTGTTTTGTTCCCTTCTTGTTTACCCCACCACGCCCCTCCCCCCTCCCTTTCTCCTCCTCCTCCTCCACCTTCTTCCAACCCTTCTGAGAACAACAAAAACTGATTTGTATGAATTCAAAGTGGCTCATGTCGATCACCTCCTGCTGAGGAGGAAGTGTGGTGCCCTCTCACACCATTTGCAGCATGTGGCAAAATATTTCTGCAGTTTTAAGACTTATTTTTTTAAGAAAACTGTGGAAGGACAAATGTGCTGTTACTGTCGAATCCTGGACTTTTCTGAACTTGATACTTTTGAATAAAGCACAGTTTGTTCCAAGAACAATTATATCCATTGATTCTTTTTTCAACAGTAAATCTACAGATATCAAGGTACTTTATTGGAGTGATAGTTTAACGCAAAGTAAAGCATAGTAGTGAAGTTAAATATTAATCATAACTGTTTTTACTTTTCAGTGTTGCTGCACTGATCTTATGAAGTCTGTTATTATCTTCTGTGATGCCCTTTTTAACCAGCTTCCCTGTTCTACTAGCATCCCCACACTTTTATACCTTTACTACCTTGTTTTATCATTGGGATGGTTCAGCATCAATAGTTTACAAACATTCAACAATGCTTTATGGCAACAATGTTTGAATTTCAGTCTTATCTGACCTGAATACCCTGTTGCACATGGTTGTTGTGTCCCATAAATGATTTTGTAAATGGGCTCTTTGTAACCAACAATATTCTATACCCACAGACTGCCACTATGGGTCCCTGAGCAAAGACCTTTAACCCCACACTGCTCCCCGACCCCGCACAATGGCAGGTCACTTCTCTCCGAGGGGATGGGTTTAATGCAGAGAGTTCATTTCATTGCTCTGTACTTGTGACAGTGTAATGACAATAAAAAATGTTGAAAGATATATGCGTCTTGGCTACTTCTTTTAGAAATGTTTTCCTTAACTGGCCCCTCAGATTAGGTGGACAACCACATTTTAGCAATTTTGTGGTTGTTGTGTCATACTCCTAGCCTGACGTAGTCCTACTCAATTCTAGTCAGAATATGAGTCTGATACCGCTCCATAGAGCTGTGATTATGGGGCGTGTTTCGAACGAACCAGGAAAAAAATGCCTCTGCACTCAACTGGATAGACCTACAACCAATAAGAGCAACGGAGTGTGTGACGTATGTTAAGCCTGGCACAGTTGTTGTCAACAAAAATCAAAGCGTGCAGTTGCACGCCTAGAATAAGATGAGCCTTGATCGCGTTTCTCTGTTCCTCTTTTAAAATTAATTTGCTGTCGATATCTTCTAGAACAGACCTAATAGCAGAATCTACTCACCTCAACTCTCCAGCGGCAGCCATTGTTGTTGTCACCCAAGCGCGCTTTGGTGACGTGGTTGATTACGTTACTCTTGATCATCTGCCCATCATCGTATAAAGCCCGCCCTGAAAATTTGATTGGCCCGCCAGATATTGTGCGAGCATACTCGCGCTACTATTGAGCAATGCCAGACCGAACTTCCCGACCTCAAACGTTGTGGGCGGGACTAAGTTCGGAATGGCACCCAGGCTATCGTACTCCTACCATTTCAATTTTCAGATGGTAGACTGAAAAGATTTACGTAAGAGGTTTAAAGCTTGAAAAACTCAGTTACAGATGCCAGACCTTTTGATCAAGATCATCTATTGTTTTCCCAATTTTTGTGCTACTTTGTGTAGGTGTATTTTGGATGATAGTGGATGATATTCATTAGACAGTGAAATTTTAAAACATATATTTAATTTCCATCTTTGCATTTTTACATCAGTAGACAGATGACCCCCAATGAAAACCTCTTTTCAGAAATGACACTTTTTAAAACAAAGTATCTCAAACTATTCAAAGTAAGTAAATATTACTGCTAATTTCTCTCTGCATCATGATGGCATTTTTTTTTACTTGAACCTATGACAACACATAAGGCTACTATCCAAAAAAATATAATCCCTGACTTAGAAAATGGGAGGTAGTATAACAGCGCTTTATCATAAAAAATGACAATTTGATGGCCAAATGAAATGCTGGACAAGGACAGCAGCAATGTGCTGCATGAACTCAATAAGGCTGAGAGTGCTGCTAAAGCTTAGAGAAAGGTAATTTGACCCCACTCAAATTTCTCCATCAGCATTAACTAAATGGAGGCCTTAGGAGTGAGGGACAGAGACATAGAAAAGGAGCTAAAACTCTGGGTTCAATACATAAATAATAAAAATAAAAAAAACTAAACAGGCAAGGCAAATTTCCATTACTTGAATAGGAATCGCTATTTCAACTGCTAGGCTCTAAATAAATAGCAGATGTCTGTCCTCCCCGTCTCTTTTGTTCATTCACGTGAGCACTTTTCTCCTCCCTAACTGCCCTACATGGACAAATGGATATTTGCCATCTCGCAGCATCCTTGAGGCACATCAATAAATAAAGTTGACACAAATAAACAGATAAATAAATAAATATGAGGAGCCTAGCAAATGGGCATCCGTCAGCATTAGTGATAGAAGCATGTCAAGTGAAATCATGCTTGACTGGAGGCTGGCCTGCCTGAGTGTATGCTTTCTTGTAGATTGTAGGCTCTGTATGGGAATTTTTGTGTAGGAATAAGGGTACATTACGTTTTTCTTATTGGACTTTGTACTTTGTTTGACCCCTGGGGTTTCTTTTGCTGTGTTTACCAGTATGGCTACTTATAAATCTCTCTATAAGGATAAAGTATACACACTCCATTTTACAAATAGCTTTGTATTCTTTTTTTGTACTCTTATTCCTACATGTTCTTTTGTGGGACTGCATGATCTACATACCATCTTTTTGCTTTTTATTTTCTATTTACGTTTCGTTTTACAAATGACCATTACAGATTTCATTTAGTCATGATTTTATAAAATCCCCATACTGTTTTATAGTTAGTACAGTTGGTCTACTTAAAAAAAAAATTCTAGATGGGATAAACAAACAGATCAAAGTAACATTTAGATAAAACTAAATATTAGGAAGGTGAAAATGTGCATATAATACAACACTTCTGGACAGATTTATTAAGTCAATGAAATATTCAAATATCAATTTCATGAATGAATGCACTGATGGGGGCAAACTTTTAACGACAAAGGAGGTTTAAAAATCTTTACCTCTTATGGTCAGAAAACAGTAGCTAAATTAAATTATGCAATTTTTATTTAGCTATTTATTTTGAAAGTTTTATAGTCATCTTCATCAAAGCGGCCTTTAAATATTGATACAGTTTCAGGATAAAAAATATCCTGATTTGGCAATAAAAAAACAAAACAAAGAGGATTGACCAAAGAGTTAATTTGATCGATTTTAACTGACTGCTTTTGTTTTAAATTTCAATGGTTTAAGTTCAGCATGTCCTCAAATAGCCAATATAAAAAAAACTATAATTCTAAAATCTCAATTTTCTTGCATTCTGGAAAGTAAGAGCAATTCAATAAACCTGCAGTTAAACACATTTTAATTTATTCGCCTGCTCTAAAATTTGTTTGAATGATAGGACTTGTTGAATAGAACTTTAAATAATGTTTCTGCATATCTTGTCTTTGTATTTAAAGGAATTACCATTATCAGTCACAGCCAGGTACACGCTCCTTTTATGCCTCAATATTACAAATCATCACATCAAGGCTGCCAAGAAGAAAGAAGAGATATTAATTCTGTTGCTTTCCGGCTGACAGATTGTAAGATTACAACTGGCACTTCAAATGCAAACATTATACGTTATATTTTAATAATAATCATATCCTGTTAAGAGAGAAAGAAGTGCGACATAAGAAAGAAAGGGATTTGATTCTGGCCCTGTGTCTTATTGCTGGAGGAATGCATAACCATGCAGGATGGCATCCTATTTCATTGCACATCATTTTCTTTCTGATCGTCAGCTGGCCCCGCTGTATGCCTAATGAGCGATAAATAAGGTTTAATTCAACCGACACAAGTTGCCCATCCTTCAACACTAAGCATGATAGCTTGGGCGAGTTTCCATTGGAATTATATGAGGGTAATTTGTCAGTTGGTGGGATGGACCTATTGCCATCCCTATATTTGGCTTTCACAGGCATTCCTTTGTCTTTAAGCTCTGCAAGTTTATAGGTCTATTAGGAATTCATCAAACAATGAGCGACATCAATCTTATTGTGGGAATATGCTCTGGGTAAAAATAAGATAAAACCTTCCATTATGGGGCGCGCCAAAACACATTTGCCCTCCAAAATTGATCTAGTATTGACAATTTACACTTGAGGTGACCTTTCTTAACTGCCCACATACTTGAAAGCCAATATTGTTTGGAGAGAGAGTAATATGAACTCACAACTCAGTGTGAATGCTTCGAAGTTACTAAATAGGATTAGGTACCAAACAGCTTCGCTTTGGAGGGGGTGGGATTTAGATATGGTTAGGATTGGACAACTAAGCAGGCACTGGACACGTTTTAAACCAATGCAGTTCTGCACCTATGGAGTACTAATCGTAAAGAGCCTTGAGGCTTTTGTTATAGGAAAAAAAATATATCAATTATGTGCCATAAGATAAAAATAAAGAAAGAAGAATTGTGAAAAGAAAGTAGAAAAGTCAAAACAGTTAACTGTTCCTCTTGTCATTAGCGGTGTAGTAGGTCTGGGGGATGGCTTACTGTAAAGGCATTGATCTGCTGTAATCAAACTAACTTCCTGAGTGGATATAATTTGACCAACTGACATAATAAGCCAAATTAAACTATCTGGAATTGCATTTAGAGTCAGGTTGGGCTTTTTATCACCAAATATGATGGTTAAATGTATTTTTTTCTGTGACTAGAAATGATATTTGTGTCAAACTGCTGCGAAATGAGAAAAATTTAATGAATTGAAATTCTGTATCATAAATCTTTTCTTCAGACATAGACAAATATCCTTATTTATAAGAAACAGGAGATAGATTTCAAGCAGCTTGTCTTTACAGAACAGCTTTCTCATCTACTCTATTGATATTTCTCATCTACAAAGCCATCCCAGCTGTAGAATCAAACCTTATGGGTCTCTTTGCCCCAAATCATGTTAGCTCCTCTTCGTGTAGGAGTGCCACAAGGGCAGCCCCAATGAATAACATCTATCAACACCCTGCTGTAGAGGCCAAAAGTTGAGAAGGCAGAGCCCTCGGCTCAGAGACGCCCTACAGCAGAAGTATGCAGCTGATATGTCACACAAGCTGGAATGTGTATATGAGATGTTGCAGAGGAGAGCAACTGCCAAGACAGTGAGATGATACAGTAAGATAAACGAGGTACAACATGTGTGTGAGGAAAATTAATTGCCGAGGGAATTACGATCACTATCGCTTCCTGTTATTTAATTTAAGAGACAAAAATGTCTGATATTTCTAGTGATTGAGAGCAAGATGCAAAATAGCTGCCAAGCAGTACATGGTGTGGTTCATCCTATCAAGGTAATGCTGATGGCAAAGAGAGGTAATGAGAACAGGTGTTAAAGACATTCCAGTTCAGCTTGTTGAAATATGAGAACACTGGCATATGTATATGAAAGACATTTTTAATGGTGTTCAACTCCGTTTTTAACAATTGACAAGATCAATCTAGAGCCAGTTTATTTTCAATGAAAAACAATGTTAATTTAATATTTTACAAATCTAAAAGAAGTGTTAGTTTATGACCTTACAGACCAAATGTACTGCTTTTAATTCAGTCCACAAAAACCTTACTGAAATCAATAAGCATTATGATTTTTGTAATGTCAAATATGTCATTAAGTGGTCTATTATGGGCATAAACATTATGGCCGTTTTAGTGCTTTATGATGAACCTCCCCCAGCAACCAACCAGGCAAGATTTGTTCTTTGAGATTTCCTTCTTTTTAAAGTCAACATTCAACTGGTTTGTCATTTTCAAAAAGGACGGAGCCACTAGGATTTCTGATAGCTGATACTGTATGATTTGGTATCTTCCTTTCTTATGATAGTTTATCTATTATATATTTTGTATAAATTGCAAGGGGAAGTGAAGAGAATTTCCACCAAGGAAACACAAACTATTTAAGCACATTTTGCTGAGAGCGAGAACTACATTACTAGACTTGATGCAAGATGAATAATAATAAGTTTAACCTGAGCTTTTGTCTTATTAGGGGCTGAATTTGTTATTATTTTTACTTGCCCAGTTAGCATGATGTGCAGGTAGTGAAAATTATACAGAACCAAACCCATATATACTTAGGTTTCCAAGTAGTCTCACTCCAGCTTAGAACAGACAAGGGAACGTTTTGTGGACTTGCTCAGTAAGGTGAAGTACGATACCATTGGTAAGTGGTAGAGAGAGGGAAGGGACCCTGGTTTGGGATTTTAATGACATTGAAAAGGCAGTAAATAAATAAGAATGGCTTGACTCTCTTTGAAATCTGATTGATGTGTCTTTTGGGAGGACCCCCTCCACCACCAAATATGAAAGACCTAGTGAGTCTGTGGCTTTCATCCTTGACCGAAAATCAATGAGCCAGGATGTATGAAAGGCTCCTGCTCTCTACCGACCAATCTCCAGGCAGATTCCTGTTAACTGCCTCTCAAGAAAGGGAATAGGAAATAAAGCATTGAGGTATCCCTTTCACTTTTTTAGAAATTAAATCCTGCTTACCCAACCCATGCATCTAATATCTAAAGGATTTTGTTTCAACAGATAAAAATGAAAAAAAAAAAAAAAAAAGGAAGATCAGTGTGCAGTGCTTAGCCCCTTCTAATCCATTCCACCTAATAAAAAATCCAGGACACAAAATTTCTTAAGAATAGAACTTAATAGAAAGTACACCTATGTGTAACTTAATTTCATTAAAAATCCAGCTATCTCATGAAGACCTCAGAGGTTTGTTAGGAAAAATTGGAGAACAAACCAGATCACAAAGAGCATGAAACACAGGAGAGGGGTCAGGGAGAAAGTAGTGGAAAGGTTTAAAGTAAGGTTAGAATGTACTGCATATCAGCATTTAAAGCTTTCAACACCTCACCATTCATCATCTCTAAATGGATATGGCCAAGAATGTTGGACTGTAATCCAACAATAACATGGCTAAACAGGAGAACATTAATCTAAGAAGAGACACAGAAGCACATGGCAACTTTTAGGGGAAATTCAGAGATCCACAGCTCAGAAGGGAGACTCTGTCTACAAGACAACTATTAGTCCTACCAAGAATAGACTTCTACTTACGGAGGTTTACAAATACAATTTAATTTAAGAAAAAAATGAATTTGCCATAAGATATGTATTGGGCACTGGTATTTAATTCAACAGGTGGTTGTGCACTCAACCAATCTGGCCTTCAAGGCACAGTGTCAAGAAGAAACCTACTGCAAAACGATAGGCCGCAAGTGTTAAGCAGAAATCCACACCTATGCAGGGAGCAGGCAGCATACTAGAATAAAATCATTTCAATAAAAAAATATAATGTCTTTGAATAACCCAATCAAAGTACAGACACACTAACTGATGAAAGGAACTGTGAATTGCAGTTCTCCAATACGATCCAATTTGAAGGATACCTAGCTATTCTGTGAAGATTAAAGTAGTTCAAGGAGGCAGAAAATATAGGCCACACATCAGATCATTACTCGGATTCAAAAGTCCATTGTTCTTCCTTATAACAAAAATTTACAATTTTATGCTGTTCTTTTACAATTAATTAAAACAACATATTTTATTGAGGGCACTGCAGACCTCAAAGACCACTAAAGTGAAGTAATCAAAATATGATTATAACCAACAGAAATATTTCCAGATAAAATCATTGCTATCAATTGGTGAGTTTTTTAGTCTCGTATCAGAAGACTAAGTAGGACAGGTATGCAGTTCTACTTTATGGATGCCCCAAAATACTCACCGAAATGCTGACAAAACATCACAATTATATAGTATATCCAGTCAAAGTTATCTGTAATGGCCATTAACTAATTCCATCAAACCATGAAGCTGTTTTTCCTGTGGTCAAACAAACTTAAGACATTAAGTATAAGAGTTGGGGGGACACAGTCATCTTCACTGCAACTAAAGTTGGCTTAGATGGAAGAGAGCCAATAAACCTTTGGAAACTTCCAGAGTAGGGTATTAGGGTTGTAGAAAACCTTGTTTTATTCCTTTGAGCCATATTATAAGAAAATTTGATTCAGAGAAATGCTTATACATGCAATCTGAAGCAAAACTCCAGGTTAAAGTTTGCAGTAATTCCTTTATCTACATTGAAAAGATAAGCTGCAATACTCTATTAACAACTGTTGTTTTCATAAGTCTGTAGTTAAAAAAACAAAACTACATAATATTTAAATGTTGTTCGTTTAAAGCCTTACCTGGTTAGGAAAAAATTGAACAAAGTTCATTATTATGTGGCAATAATGAAACTGCAGCGGAAACAGTTTGCTAGTCTCCATCAATCCATCCAGGTTTTCTGTGTGGAATTAGGAATGGCTGCTGTAATTGCATAACACATGACTTGGGCCCCGAGGGTTAGATTTTCTATCTTACACAAAGTGGAGACAAGGAAATAGGAAATGCTTTTGGAATGGGGTTTAATTGTGACTGGCGGCGCCCGGGATTGTGCTCAGCCCGACACTCGAGGTAGACTGCTGAAGAGCAGTTTGGCCTAAAGGATGAAGGAGAACGGCACGCTGGCTTTAAATGAGCTCCTTTTTGACGTTAGCGAGGACTCTTGTTGCGTCTCTGACAGACTCTCTCTGGTACATGCTGCTCGTTTAAGGATGACAGGAGGTTAATCAAGCTTTAAAGAATGAGATTACAACCGACATGACAAGCGGGATTGAATAGATTCGGCACAGCGACTGTTAAAATGGCCACAAGATTCTTCTTCTTACTTGTGGGAAAAGATAACATGAAAATGCTGTCAATCCAAGCAGATTGCAGATATAAATTATGTATAAATATTAATACAGACAAACCACACAGAGTTTATCGCATCTCTCCTTAAATTACAGAAAGAAGTACCAACCCTTTAAAAGCAACTTTAGGTGACAAGTTTTGTTAAGTAACCATGAATCATTAATGAGATTCGTAGCACCACTTTTGAATGTTATGTACCATCTGAAATAATTTCATGTACAAATATATCTGTATCCTAACTTACAAAGTTTTATTTCTCCTTTCATTTCCTCCCCCCCTTTCTCCAAATTCAATAGAGAAAAGAAAGTCGAATGGCAAAGTTTTGTTTTGTTTTTCTTCCCTCATCAACTCAGAGTAGCGAGTGCATGCAGCAATTTATTTACCAGACACTGCTCTGTATCACTGGACATTGATCTGCTGGTGTTTAATACATCCAAGTGGCTTTAAAATTGTTACTCACTAGGAAAAAAACATAGCCTCCTGGGAAGAATCTGATGCACGGCGCCCAGCAGGAAATAAAACCACCTCATCATTCTAGCTTTAAAGACAAATCTAAAAAAATCCCTTATAGGTACCTGGTTTTGGCTAGAATATCTACTGAAAATCTGAAACAAAGTCAAGGTAGGCATAGTGTACTGTATAGATAATATTTAAAAGGCTACAAATCAATCATATGCATTGTTCGTGCATTGTTTACCTTTATAAAAGGCAAAGGATTTCTTTTTAGAACTTTCATTAAGGTGTGTATCATCATAGTAGTTATTAATTTAGTTATTCAAGTAATTAATTGATTGACTTCACTGATCTTACAGTGGAGAAATTTCTTGTTACATCAGCTAAAATATTCAAAGAAGAAGAATCTGCCAAAGGACGAAAAAAGGTGCATGGATATATACAGTGCATCTGCATATGACAGCTTTTTTACTTATTTTTTTATAGTAGGATCATTGTACAATGCAAATATCCATCTACATAAATACATGGGTATTTATAAAGATGGATATTTATATATATATAGTTACTGCACTAAGTCAAAATCAATAAATTGTAGGACTTTAAAGGTTATTATAATTTAGTTCAAGAATTGGCTACAGTATGAAAACCAACTTAAATGTGAGGCTTTTATATAAGGTTACATAGTAAACATCTGTTAGACTGGTTAAAAAAGATTTTATCCTACAATACAATAGTAAAGGCATACTTTTCTATGTTTCTATGAGAAAATAGGTTCCAGTAGATAAGGTGAGAGTAATACATTTACTTTAGGCATTTGAATACACTATAATAAGTCATATTTAGAGGCAGATTTCTCAAAGGTTCATTTAGGGAAGCAAATTATTAGGCAAAAAGTTTTTTGTTTTTTTTTCCCATTAGGTCTGTTCACTTGACTAGCATTATTATTTAGGAAGACCCAAATCGCTTGGGTAGAAGTACAACAAACAGAATTCATGTGTATAAATGTGCAAATGTTTCAAGATGGTAGTAAATGTAGTTTTTAACAAAAAGCCTGGATGTACTTAAGACTTTTTAGGGCCATGATTCTAAGATTCAAGTCTTTAAAGACTGTTTAAGACCTCAAGAATTCACTATTTGAGAGAAACTAAGATGGAGCTATTTAAGTCTTTATATAAGGTTCAAATTATAGCAATAAAGATGGCTGTGTTTTTGCTAACTGCCTAGATTACTCCACATTATCTCCATGACAATTTATTTTTTCTTCTTAGACAAATCCTGTACTAATTAGCTTAATGTTTAGACAGTTAAACTATGGTACTGTATAGGTTTTGATTATAAAGGGTAAAAGATGAAAATTTATTTGTGTTCCTTCATATTCTGTCAATTTACTGGTTCTTATGTCATAAGTTTTAAGTTCTGTAATCAAAGTTCTAAGCCCTAAAAACTATAATTATAAATTCCAATCCAGATATTTGCTTTAATATTATTTCACCTGTGATATTTTTGTTTTGCCTTTTAAAACATATTTTAATATACTTTGATGCCTATCCTTTATTCTGTGTGTTGAAGTTTGGGAATTTAAAATTGGCATTCAAAGCCTTCAACAAACCCCTAAAAAAACAAAATTACAAAGTTCTTGGAGGTAATGTACATGTCTGCTCTTATTTAAAGTAGAAAGTGTGTACTTAACTAACTTCAGAAGTTTAATCTGTCATCAGTAAGTTTTATGAGGCTTACTGTACACTGCGCTTTAAGGAGTTTGAAACTAGGTAAGGTATTATAGATCTAATTAGACTGAGGTCACATGTCAGGATTAAAAAAAAGATTTAAAAAAATTACAGATTAAAAAAACCCAATCTAAGTAAAATTAATATTTAAACAGCCAAGCTTTGAATCAAGTTTAAAGGAGCATTTCACAATTTGTAGCGCCTAAAATGAGGTTTGCTCCATTTACAGCAGGTTCCTCTATAAGCACCAGTAGTCAGTTCATTAGAAGGTAATTCAGGTCCTATTTTCTAGTTGTGTATGTGTGTGATGTGGCCTGTTCTCTCATTCACCTGACAGGGCGTACACTGTGCGATTCTCGGGACGATTTTTCAGTCGTGTAAGAATTTTTTGATCGGACCGACTTTCAGCCTGATCGTGCGTCGTTTAGTGTACAGGGGGTTATGAGGGGTGATCAGCCTCTCACGACCACCCCCTGCTCAGGAATTGTGAGGTTGGGAGAAAATCAAACATGTTTGATTTTCTCCCAACCGTCGTTTGCAAATCAGTGGGGATGCAGGAACAAGGATTCTTCTTTTTCTTCTTTCTCTCAAATGTAAGCACAGAAGCATGGCGGGGAAGCAATAAGTGAAATTTAGTTTTTTTTCTTTAAAATTGACAGACCTGACAGCCACGTCTTTGTCCAAATACGTCATCTCCTTTTCTTTTTAGGGCTTTCAGCACAAAATTGCACAAATTGCCAAGGCAGCGCGTTTCGCTTTAGTGAGCTTCATATTCCCCTTCTACTTGTTTGGCTTCCGGATAGACGAGTCAGAGCAGCGCCATCTCACTGCGGAGCTGAGTCCGAAGTGGTTTTTAGAGGTACAGTGTGAGCAGGTAGATCACATCAGAGCATTGGGCCGAACATAAATCGGGAGCTTTGAACTCACACTGTACCACAAAACCGCAGGGTATCGTGGTACAGTTTGAGCAGTAGCTCCACGCAACAATTGAAAAAAATCGCAGTGTACGCATGGCTTAAGTGACTGTTTTTCAAGATGGTTCACAAAAGACGAGTCATACTGTGAGTGCCCCTCAAAGCCCATCACAGTTAAGTTCAAAATAACTTCAATATTTCTAACTGTTTATACCTCAAAAGACATTCCTCTAAACAAAAGATAACAAGTACAGTGGTAAATACTTTTCCTCCTCTCCTATCCAAGTATACTGCTCTGGTGTCATTTCAACTTGTCACCAGAAGGGGTAAACTTCTGTAAAACATTCTGGAATTTACACTATACCCCAATAACATACATTTTCTGTTGTATTCATTTGTTCTGTTGTTTTAATAAAATAGGTCTAAAGTCTAAATTAGGGCTAAAACAATCAGATTAATCATGATTAATCGATTATTGAAATAATCATCAACTCATTTAGTAATCGATTAATCGTTAACTGGAGTATAGAGACTGTAAAATATGTATCTAGCTGACAAAGCAGCCCACTTAGAGCAGTAAATATACCAAGATTGTGAAATCAATATGTACAGTAAGCATTTTGCATTCAAGATTAAGAAAAAAAATCATCTGTCAATATGCTCTATCCAGAACTCCTCAAGAGGAAAAGCTTTAGTTTCACTTGGTTTAGTTTCATAAAAAATTCTTCTTTAAGAAACCTTTGGTTATCCGATTATCAATTGAAAAAACAATCGACAGATTAATCGATTTGTGAAAATAATCGTTAGTTGAAGCCCTAGACTGAATGTATTTCAAGTGTAAAATTTACAAATTGGTGTTACATGAAGAAACTGCCTTTTGTTGGATCCTGTCTTTGTACCGACCATTAGAAACTTACTGTAAACTCCCATATCCTCACTGATAAAGAGTTTTTTTTTTTTTTTTCAAGAAACAGCACCAAATTTTCCATTTTGGGCAAATGTCCAAGTTAACTAAAGGTAAAAATAAACCATACTCATTTAGGCCTGTCAGTCCACTCTGTTACCTTCTAACCACCTTTGACACCCTTCATTGGTTGTGGAACACAGGGTGTAGTAGTGCTTGTCTGAGAGCATATGAGCAACCACAACACTTTTCACTCAGTGTTTCCAATTTGAACAGTTGAGGGACAGTCTGTCCATCTCCAGTCAACTCTTGGAATTGTTATTGTAGATAAGAGTGACTCTTCCTCCCCACAACCAGAATTATATTACCCTACATCAAAGCTACATCTTAACAACCAGTTGTTGATCATTTAAACACTGCTGCAAAAGCTTCCTAATGAACTTAATCTTTTAATCTGATTAGAGCAATTTTCAAGTTGTCATAAACTTATTAAAGTCTCCTGTTATCGGTTTTCTTTAGCATCACACTCCTGACAGTCATATCTGGTCATGCGCGTTTATATAATAAAAAAAAAAAAACACATGACAATTGAACAGCCAGTTAAGCATGAAGGTCTGGAAGTCTTTTGAGAGTGCACTAGCTAGTGAGCTGCTCTTCAACATCTACAAGTCTACTCATACACAAAAATCAAACACTGTAAGTGACTAAAAGACTAGAGAACAGCAGATTACATCCTACAGCTTCAAGGCAGAAAGTGATATTCAGTCACCATGCAGCCTAACCACATAGACAAAACTATACGACCACTGTAGCTGATCTACATTTCAGAAAAATGTGCTGAGTGTTTTTTCACTTTTGAATATTTTGGGGTTCACTTTGCGCTATACACTTTGCATGTTCTATAAGAACATGAAAAACATAATAAGATGAAAAACTTCTCCTAATAGGGAAAAAAAACTTTTAGAAAAAGAAACGGAAAAAAAAGTAATTTAACGTAAGACATTGATTTAGTCAACATTTATGCTTAGCAATAACATTTAGCAGATAACAGTAGGCATTTTTTATTGTTTGCGCTGTATTGTGAATGCATATGCTAAGTTGGGTTACTTAAGGACCGTCATGAGATTTAAACTTGTTTTCCACATTAAAGAATTAGGCAAAAGGGCTAAAGCTAACCATGCTATCAGGTCTAATTCGCTTGCCTTGAAGCAGTTGGCTGAGCGCAGTAGTTATCAAATTATTCTATGAGAACATTTTTATGCTCCCCAGCTTCCCTTGCTGTCACCTTATCAACAGTTGAACAAAGAATGTCAACCTCAGCAAATTACTAATTGCACTGAAATAAACAATTACAAACTCCACAAAACTGCCACCTTTTAAAATGTTATTATTTTAATATAAAACTTGCTGATCTTACTGTGCAACAGAATTCAATATAGTGACCAAGAACTAAAAAAACAAAAACTTAAAATGAGTAATTTATTCACTTCATTTCTATGAATCCTCCTGCAGTTACACTGGGCCCCCTCCTAGGTTCCCCCAAATTTAGGAACCTCTGGCCAAGTGAAAGGTATATTTTGCAACATTTAAAATCAACTGCAAACCAGTAATTGCATTAATAATAAATTATTATTATAAAATTAAAGTTATACCTACTTATCTCATGGTTCATTTCATTATTTCATGGGAATCCATATTTATGTATTTCAGGATATATATTTTATCCTCCATATACCTCAGGTTTAACATCACTCTGATTGTAAAAACCATCTTAACTTCTCCCACTGGGATTCTCGTTACCCTGCAGAGGTCCCGACCCCTACTTTAGCCAGCCCTGGTCTAAAGGAAGTGATGTTGCCTAATGAATAAACAAAAATGATGACTACCTGTCTTGGGAGCAAAGTTAGAGACAAGGTTGAATGCTGGATTTAAAGAAAGGAATAGGCCAAACTACAAATTGCTTGAGGAGAGAGCAAACAGCCAGACTAAATAGATGACTGCAGCTGTTGTTTATTAGCAGAACATGAATTTTTATTTTTCATGTATTGTTTTCTTAATATTTTAATTCTATTATGTATCTTTCAGTCAGTTGGTACCAATTAATAAATCGTCGACATCATAGTAAATCAATAACCATGTTAACTATATTCTATATTCCATGCCTAGATGGGGCAAAAGGAGAGAGTTTCCTATCATTCATTTTATGATAGATTGGTCAGTGTGTTATGAATAATGCCCAGGTTACCAACAAGCATCTCTGAACGCCCAAAATGTTTCTTCCAAGGTGACAAAATCCCCAACTCAGCACATGATTCTGTATTTTGTAGACAGACTCAGATTGTGTTCTGATAGGAAGGACGAGTGTTATGCAGCCAGGAGCAGTGCAGTACAGAACCAACAATCGTGCTGGGTCTGGGGTTAAAAAAGGTAGTAAAATAAAGACACACCTAGAGTTCTGCTACCATAGTTAGCACCCGGCCACCGAGAGACTGGACTGGAAGGGCTTTGATCACCTGTAACAATGTGGGCAGTTAAAGAAAAAAGGAAAGAAAAGGAAGGTGAAAAGGGAGGAGAGAAGAAATCCATCAGAGGTGACACATTTGAGATATTGGCATGACTAGTCCCAAAGCAAAAGAAAAATGGAAAAAATAGAAAACACACACACTACAGAAATGTGTGACAGAAAGAGACTGCAAAACCAAATCATACGAGGCAAATTTTAACACACTAGCATGAGAATGAGAGTATACACTTCTTATGAAATAAAAAATAAATAAATCAGCTGGTGTGTTTTACCCCAACACACAGAAAGAGTTCTCATCAGATGGCATGACAATTTGGTTTATGTTCTCCTGGTATGTTAACATGTACGTTTCAAAAAAAAAAAAAAAATCTTTAGCAGTGTAATTCAAAGAGATAATTTAGATCATCATCAGGAACAAAATGGACATATGAAGGAAACATTTAATTAAGTTAGTCTTTTACATAGAAATATAAACCTCTCCTTAATCAATACATAATACATAATTCATAATTCAGCGTTTTGCTGACAGACATTGTGGAAGATTTGGAACCACTGCACTTTTTATGTAAAGAAAGGACAAATAAATAGTAGGAAAGTCTTCAACCAGGGATATTTTAGCTTAATGTAAAAAAAAAAAAATAATAGAAAAGCTACAGACCTCTAAAAGCAGAGTACCAAAAAGGACTATTAATATTTGAGTATGTTCCTCCTATTTTATTGCTTTATGGGTTAAATACTCAATAAGAAGAGACCAATCTGCCTTAGAACATCAAATGCTAACATTTTAGGTCAAAAACTAAACAGTCTCTTGATGCTAATCGTTTTCATTCCTAAAGTGAGGATAGTTTTTGAAAAATAAGCAAATCTCTTCTTCTTGAAGAGCACTATGTGCCCAAATAGATATGATGTAAAGGCAAATGAGAAAGCTGTAGTTTGATGATATGATCCCACTGATTAAAAATCTAAGCTCAATCTCAACAATTAAAAGCTAAATTCCCCTCTTAGTCTCATCCCCCCATTGGTGTCTTGGTTATCTACTCTTATCTTCTGTTATTAGTGACGATATACAGAAGAAGGGGTCTGTGGCTCAGCTGCACAACTCTGACTTACATGTTGTTTGACCCTTACACTCCTGGAAAGCAGAGCTTTCCTGAACAAGGATCATTTGTTTAGGAATAGTCAAATAAGTTTAGAACAGGATTAAGCTAAATCAGCTTTGGTCATAATGCGGAAGAAATACTAGTTCAGAAATCCTTGAAAAGGTGAAAAGGGGTTGATGTGGTACAATCTTTGCATAGTGATGTAAAGTTTTCATAACGATGGTCAGAAGCAGAGTCAAATGCATATAAAAGCACCATGCGAAACAATAAGACAGAGAAAAAATCCTACCAGTTCTTGGTGTCCGTTTTCTCCGATTAAAGGCTGCTCCAGACTGCAGAGTTTCCATTAGTCTATCCATCACACCAGTTTCATCCCCTTCTGCAAGAGAACCAGAAAACAAAAGTTTTCATTGAGTATATAGTGATATCTTTACACATGCAGAGAACCTCCAACACCCTTGAAGGACTATAAGTCTAAGCCAGAGGAGGTCCTCTTTAACTGTACCAAAGGCAATGAACACATGGACAAAGAAAACATGATAGAAAACCAAGCTTTGGTTAGATCAGACCAAATGTAACTATTTGGCCAAAATACATCATGCCCACTGTGAAAACATAGTGGTAGGCAGCATCATGCTGTGGTAGCACGCTTTCTATATAGTAAGAAGGTCCTGGTTTCGAGTCCAGGCTCATGGTCTTTTTGCATGTTCTCCCCCTGCAGACTTGGGATCTCTCTGGATATGGCCGCTTCTAACCAAAGTGCAAGAAATTAATTCAATGGAAGTTAACTCATGACCTCACTTCATATAGCGGGATGAGAATCGATATGAGTGTGTGTATGTGGTTGGGCGTGTATTTCTTACATTTTAGAGATGATTTTACATAATTCATAGCACATCGCAGGGACCAAGTGGGTACAAATGCTGTTTAAGTCTTAGGTTTTAGGTTTAGGACTAAGGTGTGAATTGAGTTTAGGTTAGGGGTGACCTCGTAATGTTAGGTATAGGGTAGGGGTAATGGTTTGACTGTAAAAATGGGCTAGAAATGAATTAAAAGTCAATTAAAAGTCCTTACAAGGATAGAAAAATGTGATTGTGTGGGTGTGTATGTGCCTGTTTTTTCCCCTCTGTCTCTGTATTGGCCTTTGATTCACTGGCGACCTATCCAAGGTGCACCCTGCTTCTCGAATAAGAAATACTGCAGATAGGCACCCTAACTGCAAAATAAGTAGTTGTGGATGATGGATATTTCTCCTCTACTTCATACAAATGCATTACTTTTAGCTGTGTCTTTTTTACATTCTCGTACAAAATGCATTAGAGTCTTGTAATGGGACAAAATCTGAAAAAAAAAGAAGGAATGTATAGAAAGTAGTTCTGCAAGTCACTTTAACTACTTTCACAGTGAATATACCCTCAAGATTCTTTGCTACTGTTGAATTTGGAGAGAATTGTCTGCCACTCAGTTCAGTCAGTTTTTTTTTGTTTTTTTTTGTTTTTTAGCAAACAACTGTGGTGGAGTAAAACACACTTAGCTTAGGTTAGAGTTTAGTAGAGAGGAGCCTCAGGATAAAAGCATCGGGTGATGGTCATTGACAGATATTTTTTCTGTGGCTAACGCAGGGGGAGCTAAGTGCTCTTTACAAAGATTTAGTGTGGAGCCGCTCAATACCGAGGCTTTCTATTATTGTTCAGTCAATGACACTGGGACCAGGCTCCAAAAAACACTCCTTCTGCCCACCATTTCATCTGTCCTGTGGATCCATGAAACCAGAGAAGTGAAGGCAGTCAACATTAGGCCATTTAAAGTGCTGTGGCAGGACTAGATGCGCCTATATTGTGCACATACAGCTCTGCTCAGTAGTCACAGAGTTCAAAAATATGCTTAAGCTTCATATCTAGGTCATCTATCTTTGCGCTCACATACTAATGAGCTAGAGGGGCAACCTTTTCATCATTCTGGAGTAGAATAGACATTATTTTAAATATAGGATCATTAGGGTGAGTTATGTGAACCTGGACATTTGGCAATCAATTCTTTTGCATGTTTGAGTAAACTAGCTCTTCCCCAATGTTTTACAAGCTTTTGTTTGTGGCTTCTTTGAGGAGCCAGAGGGAAATTCAGAACATAGGGCAATCTGGAGAAAAAAAAAAAACACTACAGTAATCAAACCTTTTTGTTTCAACGAGAGAAAAATAATGCAAAGTAGTTAATTAGATTAAAGTATTTTCCAGGAGTTCATCTTTCTTAACTAACAAACTAACAAAAACAACTGGCAAATTAAATATTGATTTCTATTTAAGGTTTTCACATTATTTTTACTTTGCCTTTTGTTTAAAGTAAGTTGAAGACAAAGCTGTTAGTGCTTGGATCAAATACATCACAAGAAGCTAAATAATTAAGCTTGAGTGAGCACTAAACAGGCATGATATCTTACATGTCTGGTCAAGTTCAATTCATAACACAAATGTCACAATGGATGATGCTCGACTATTTTTGCTTACAGGTAATGGAAATGCCAAACTCAGTTTCTGGAAAATAATTAAGTGAAAATCAAAAAAAGATTTTAATTAAGAGATATAGGCATTTCAAAAACATATCAAGTCCTGTACAGAATATGCTTTCCAAATACGTATGCTCATCTTGTATGACTTATTGCATCAATGGGGCAGGGCATGGAGTGGCTCAGCTTAGAGGTTAAAGTAGCTTGTGCTGCTTTAATAAGGGTCCTTCTCTCATCTGTAATGTTGCTCTGGTGTCTCATCTTTTTCCTCAAAACACCTCATAGATTCTCCAAAGGGATTTTGGTCATTTGAGTGTGTTGGTCAATCAAACACATTAAAATAGTCATTAAAGCAGGCATTGATGCTTTTCAAATGTGGGCAATTCACCAATCCTGTGGGGGAGTGAAATCAGACCTTTCCATGAAGGCTGTTCAACACCAAGAAACCAGTCTTTTGTCTAATTAGACAATGCATAGTGCTTTGTAAATTCTCTGCACATATTCTATGGTTCAGCAGCTTCTTAAGACAGGAATGACCGGTTATTTTTGTTCTTCTCAGCTTTCCTACAATATACGTGGTATAGCCAGCTTTTTACACATCTTTTTGTGACTTACTCTCCCTTTGAAAGGTGTTAATAACCGTCTGTGTGACACCGACATATTAGGCCATAATATGGATATAATATACAGTTGCATTTATGTTTGCTTTTCTATTATAGTTATGACATTTCCTCATTACCAGAATTGTAGTTTTTTACAAGCTGCATATCAGAGATACATTAACAGAAATAAGACCTTAACTATTGCTTTGTGTTAAATAAACCTGTATCACAGTTTACTTTTTTATTTTAATAAACTTTTTAATACTATTTATAGTTGTCTGTTTTGTTTTCAGCAGAAGAATCTGATGGTGCAGCAGTTAAATATTGAAATAAAATGTAAGGATCAGATTGCATCGGTTTTTTTTGACAACATGGCTTACTACTGAGCATTTTGAATAAAGAAATTTGGTCAACCCAGTCTGGCTTCTTAATAAAGCACTTCCATATGTCTAATTGGAGACAGATTTTCTTCATACTGAAATATGACTAAATTGATATGCTGCAGAGATAATAAGTAAACTTCTTTAAGAAGGCATTTGATTATAAATGTGTATGATGAGGAACATAAAAAAAAAAACATATTGATTAACTCGAATCAGCTGCCTGTTGGACGTTATTAGAGTGATGTTGCATATAAAAGTCATCAGAAAAGTTTGGTTTTATCTTAGTAAAAAAAAAAAAAAGATTTAGAGCATAGCACAAAAGCAAAAAAATTATGAACTGCATAAAACGTGACAAACTATATCTGATGCGATTGCAATGTTTTTCAGAAAAAGAAATGTTGCACATAGCTTCCATGAAACAACACATTTTCCCATTACTTTCGAAATGGCGCCTGCAACTGTTGTTTCATTTAACAGCTACAAACCACCCAACCAACAATCACTCACACAAGTAAGAGAAGACAGAGCAACTAAGAATAGAAACATGTCTTATGCAAATTTTAAAAAAGCAACTCTTAAGACGCCCTCACTAATTTTACTCTCTATCTCATTTCCTTCCTTTCTTCCTCAAGTCCTTCCCAAGGGCTACTTTGAAATCAAAGAAGCTGTGTGCTGTGCTTAAAAGCAATCCTGATTAAATCAAGCTTAATTAGACCAGCTTTATCTGAACAAAACCAGAGCAGAGCAAAGTAGTGCTTATCTCAAATTGCAGCACTACACCTCAGATAGCGAGCTGGTTGGTAAAAAAAGAAAAAAAAAGAAAAAGAAGGGTAGGGCACGAGGTTTGTCTCCAGTGGACCTGAGGAGCAAAGCAGCGAACAACTTGCTGTTCTATAACTATATCAGCTCCCAAGATCTTTAGTAGCTCGTCTGTATGTAGGCTACCTACGACAGATTGGGAGTCTGACAGAAGGCAGAACCTGTTAAGTGCCAGGTAAACATTCATCTGCAACAACTGTGTACAAGAAACTTCTTGACAGCTCCTTCTTCACGTAGACCCGAACATCACAGGGGGCACCTGACACTTTGATCAATTTGTCCTACTTCCAGCTCAACTCCAGCACAATTCATCATTCGTAATGGCCAAGACTTCGGAGCACTTCTAGACTGAGGTTCAGGGGGGAGCAAGTCTGCAGACACGAGGAACCAAAATGACTAAAATTGGAAGCTCACTCCCCAGTTACGTCTCAGACCTCAATTAACTATTTTCCCAAGTTGTCTGAAGCTTTAAAGTTAAGAAACTCTCACAAATATGTTTAATTTAAGAAACTCTTTACAGAACATCCAATGAATCAGTGTAAATAGAATAAAGGGTTAGACTGAAATAAAATATTATTTAATAACACATAATCTAGTAATTCTAATCTCAAACTTTCCTAATCACTCCTCATACCATGCCCACTTTAGCTGACATGTCAGTTTTGTTCTTGAAACTAACTTGCCTTATTTTGAGTGAGCAAACCTAAACCAAATAATAGTCTCACTCTTATTACCAGCTGCAGTACATTGCATGATGAGGAATTACAGAAAAGCTAACCTTTTTGCACCTCCAGATCTTTCTGAAGAGGAAATATCCCTCTTTGCTCGCAGGAAATTGCTTTCTAAATGGGTTAAGATGGGCTAAGACCCAGGACATTGACAAACCCTTCCGGTGATGAAACACCTCAGTGGGGACCCTTAGCAAGTCAGTCTGAGGTCTTTTAATGATCTTAATAAAGCTTGTGGCAATGGGGAAGATGGTTAATTTCTTAAACACTTAAACCTTTTAGAGGAGAAATAAAACTCTGGGAAGTTTTACTGCCCTTAACAGTTTCATATCTTTTCTCCTGATGCTTTCAGTCATACAATCATCCACCTTCTTCTTATCCCATTGTCAGATTTCTGGTACCTTGACCGAAAAATCTGTGCCGAATGCCACTGAGAGCCTGAGAAATTGGCTCACTGCAGCATATTTACAAGCAGTACTATCACATTTTCTAATTAGTAGCTGTAACAAGAGCAATGTGCTCTCAGCTGGATTGCCATAAAACCTTCACACATCAGATTAGTTTTTCTGAAAAAAAAAAAAAAAAATGTGCAGAAAAAAAAGGAACTGTGAAGCGATTGCTGTTAACTGTGATCTACCACCAATCCCAGGAGCAGAGCACTAAGTCAAATTTCGACAACAGCAAAGAAGGGGAAAGGAAGGGATATGAAAAGAGTAAGCATCATCCAAGTGTCTCGATCAGAGAGGAAAAGTCCAAAGAAAAAGATGATGCAGGAAGAAAAATGCAGGGGGGAGGTTGGCACACACAAGGCAGAAAAGGGAGGGAAGATAGTTTGCTGGTATGTGTTATTGGGAGGGAATACTGAGGCAAGACAGGCACACACGGCTGTAAAACATCTCCCTGCATACTTAAAGGCCCCAGCGCTGTGACATTTAATTATTTCTAAAACATACTCTGCTGCATGCAATTTACAGACACACATACCATGAGCTAGAGTTAGACTTGCCATGTATTAAAAGTAATACCAGCCCATGTTTTATATTGAAACAGTTGTGGATCCACTTTATAAACTAAATGTTACAGAGCCGATTCTTGGCTGACATTTTCACAGAGTAGATAGATACCTAACAGACAGGGACATGGCCTGAACTTTTTCCACTCTTCGTAATGTTCAAATCACACACATACACACACACACACACATATATATATATATATATATATATATATATATATATATATATATATATATATATATATATATATATATATATATATATATATATATATATA
>NW_015150472.1:1692503-1699131 GCF_000732505.1 Cyprinodon variegatus
TATATATATATATATATATATATATATATATATATTCAATGCTGCTTTGAACCACTTTATTCTGGATAAGGCATTACCAGTCTTTTAGAGGACTTTACACAATCACATGCAATGATGTCTTGCGTATCAACAACAATTTTCAGCTAAATTTAAGTTTAAAAGTGGGTTCCAATTTCCATGTTTCATAGTGGAGACAGTGTTTTAGGGTAAAATGTAATGTGAGTTTTTCTGCCAGCCAAAACAGCTTTTCATCTGTTTGCCAAACATTAAAATTTTGGTCTCATCTGACCAGAGTTAATCTTTTTTCTGTTGACTGTTTACCCTTCATTGCTTGTGAGAAACTTTACTTCCACGGAACGCTAGCTTTTTGCCACACTTCTACAATGGTCAGAATTCATAAAGTACAAAACTAATAACAAGCTTGTGAATGCCAATTGCAAAATACATATATTATAATTCCTCTACAAGATCCGTATAAAAATAATGAAAACAGTACCACTACAAAATCAGCCACATCAGTTAAACATCATATACCTGCTGTTTCTATGATTATAAAATAGTATCAATAAAGTTCATTAAGTCAATTGGCCATCTGTTACTTCTTGCATGTTTTTCAGCGTAATTTGATTAATAGATTAAAATTAACTTCTGATAGTTCACATGTAGCCTTCATGGTTCACAGAGGGAAAAACTAAATATTTTTCTAAAAAGTTCCTGCTCCCTAAAACAACAGCAAACTCTCACCCTCCATCCTATGAGGTAAAGCAGTTATGTCAAGGACAAAAAACAAGCACTTGAAATCAACTGACTCTGGCAAATGGAAGACTACTGCTTGAACTTTTTCCCATTCTGCTGTGTTGAAACATTTGCTTGTGCCAGAACAACATCTGTTTTTAAGTCAAGTGGAAGAAAATATTTGCAATTTTTTTTACCTCTGCAAATGTGTCACATGCATTTTGATGACAACCCTTTTATTAATTTAACCCCCAAAAATATAAAATCTAGTGAAATATGTTACCTTCAAAGATCACTTAATAGGTTTATAGTCTACCAGCTGTTATTTCAAGACCTTTAGAGGTTGGTTGGAGAACATTAGAGCAAAAATAGGATCATGATGATGAAATAAGTCATTTACTCACTCTTCATGAAACGTGCCTCTGGAGGAAGCACAAAATTGCAGGAAGTTTGAAAGAAAGCCAAAATAATCCCCTCTCTGGAGATTACAACATGCCATGTAGGGAGAAGGAAAGATGCAAAAGCAAATGCAACAGTTGGGAGAGATTAAATGTGATTTCGTTGGCTAACATGGCAATAAAGAAAACCATTTCTTTGAACACATCATCATCACTGTGAAATATTCTGGTGGCAGCATCAAGCTGTGGGACTGCTTTTTGCCAGCAGGGCTGGGGATGCTGCTCAGCAATAACAGGAAAATGAATGTTGGGTTGCAGATTTTCTTCCTTAAACATAAAACCAGAGCTAAAGATACTTATTTCATTTCAAAGTATTTGGTGCAAAAAAATTATATAAAAAAATGAATTTGGATGTTGTAAAGTAAAGAAATAATAAAAAAAATATATATAAAAAGGTTTACAGATTATGAAAAATGTAGCACGCAAATCCCCTTAGAGAGCTGTAGACAGTTTCCTCCCAAAGTGCATAATTGTGGTGTTCTCCTGATTCGCATCAAAATGCAACATGTAAGCAAATTACCCACAAACAAATTCTGGAGTCTAATTTGCTCTATGATGAAAGCATACAGGTAATGGGCATGATAAATTAAAGAGAGTGTGGGTAAGTAACACAGTGAGATTTTAACTTCACCCCACTCACCCTTTATGACTCCAATAGAGGAGATGAAGAAGAAGTGTGATGGGAAGGAAAAACATGTTCTTTCTTTTTCTTGCTACAGATTGTTTTGGCACAACACATTTAAGCCCATCTGTTCCCCCACAGACAGTCACCTGTGCAATTAACCTAGACCATTAGCTGTGAAACAAAGGCCTCGGCGGAAGGAGGGGGTTGTTGCTTTATGGCCAGGTGGAAAGGCAGAATCAACGCTTTCTTTTAATCTAAGCCCCTTTCCCCACTCTTGCTCCTACGCACCTGTCTCTGTGTTACTTTCACACCTGGATTCGGTCACATTAATGTGCACACGGACACCTGCGATACTCAACAGCCTCCCTTCTGCTTTCTGTTGAAAAACCATCAAGCTTTAAGCATGGATATCCTCCACTCACCCTCCTCCCATGCTGTCCCAGTAGCATCAAAAAGCCAGGGAAACAGACACTATTATTGCCACAGAAAGCACAGAGAACACAAGTTGTTGATGAACTGCAGCCGTGCACCTGTTGGATATACTTCCCTTGTTTTTTCCCTCCATTTTTTCCCTCTTTCATAACTCCCTGATGTCCAACCAACCGATCTTTACAAAAGCTTTGCCATGATGACCTCAGAAAGGTTTCAGCGAGGCTCCATTCTGCAATTTGTAGGAGTTTGTGTGTAGGGGAGTGCACAGAGAGTGGTTCCTGTCAAATAAAGCAGCAGGGGAAGGGTAGGATAGCAAATAAAAATGGCGAACTTGATGAGCAAACCCACTCATGTCCTCCCTAACTCGATTATGAATGCTCGCACAGCACTCCATCCTAGGAGGAATTGTAGTGCGGCTACTACTTTATTCCCGGTGTGGCGCCAGGGTCAGGGAAAAAAAAGATAAGGGAGATGCGGTGAGTGGAAAAAATGTCACGAAATTGCCAAAGGTGGCTTGGAGGATAAAGGTGAGTCAAGTTTCAAGAGTTAGAGGGAAGTACCAGAGCTTGGTCAGGCTGGTCATCTCAGAGCAGAAAGGCAAGATGTCCTAACTTGGGAAAGACCAGAGAGAAACATGGAGCCAAGCTGGTTGTCGACAAGGGAGAGATGAAAGTGGATTAGCCGCTGTGGCAATTTGCATTCTGTGGTGGAGCAAAAGCCCCAGCGATGCCCCGAATAGCTGGATGCATGAATAAGTAAACAAACAAAAACAAAAATAAACCCTCCATCTGGATGGATGCTGCCAGGCCCCAAGTGTGAAACTGTAGGGAGGGAAGGGAGGGAAAAGAAGGGTGGGATATGGGAAGAGGAGGGGAAAGAAATATACAAAACATTCTTCATCCACTCTGCTATCATTTACTGCCTTAAGGTGTGTGCAGTTAACATACTGCTATCGCCATCCATCCACAGCTTCGGGCTAGTTTGCCTAGTAACAGCACCAACACATAAGGGAGAGCTCCAGCCCAACACTGACAGATGTTAAGCTGACACACTTTCCCCATGCCACATGGGGTCACAATGCCAGCGTGCCAGGAGGGTCTGAGGAAGCTGTCCTCACAACAGAGAGGGCCACTACCACCTATTTTCTATAAGCAAGTAGAGCCAAATTTAGCTCCAATATGGTGGGCCCTGACCTACATTCATTTTCACTGCCCCGGCAGGGCCTCCACTTTAATGGCGTCTCCTTTTATCCAAACTCACTTCTGCAAAGCAACTGAACTCTTACGTTCTTTTCAGGGCCAAAATAGAAAGCAGCTTTAAAAAAAAAAAAAAAACTTACTGGGTTAAGCTTTTAGTAGCACTCAATGTGTTTCGGTTTCTGTTTATTTAATTCCATTTACTATTTTCAGTTACTTCAGGAGGCGCTAATTTCTGACTTTTTTTTAAAAAAATGCCATGAGGTATAAAGTAACTAAATGAATCTTGTCTTTTTAATTCAGAACCAAAAATCACATTATGTTAGTTGGAAACATCAGAGGGATTGATGCTTTGCTGTTACATTGATATATGTCTTTTTTTAATGCAACCACAGGGAGCTCCTTAATCCCACACCTTTAATTGCTCTAAATGTAATCCTCATCCTCCTTCCTGCTACTTTGCTGTTAATGCTATTACTTGCAAACTACTAAAAGACCTTTATGACTGAGAAGAAACCTTACAGCAAAGGTCTAATAAATCAATTTCCTTTCTTCTTCTGACCCAGAAGTTTATAAAAATACTTAAGTTTTGTGTAAAACAGAATTTGCCTGCAATATATATATATATATATATATATATATATATGGTAATTTGAATGCAGATCTACTGATAGCTTTTGTTCTGGTCTATGGATTACATTATCATGGTCCTGAATGGTTAATTCTGCTTTATATGTTTTATTTTAGCTGTTCTATTCCAAAGGTGCATAAAACATCAGATTTTTTTTTTATAAAAATTGGTTGAAGCTGTTTAAATGTGTATTTTCCCAACATTCACAATTAAAACTATAATGAAATACTGTATATGTGTAAACCAGAACCAGAGGTTTGATTAAAAATTGCTTGGATGATAACAAGCAGAAGCTTGCAGTAAAGGTGCAACTTGCACCTTTACTGCAAGCTTCTGCTTGTTGTCATCAAGTTTCTATTTGTGACTGCAAATTTGCCTCTTGTTTTGCTTGTTTTGGACTTGGATGCACCTTTTTTTTAGAAGGTAAGTGCGAAAAAAATATTTATATAGCACCTTTCAAGAAAAAAAAAACTGCTTCAACAAATGTATAAAAAATACGACAGTATATACACGGGATACAATCAAATAAAAGCTTATTTAAATGGATAGATTTGTATCTGGCCTTAAAGGAAGCCACCGAATGTTCAGGTTTCATTTCTGAGTTTCAGAGCCATCAAAGGAAAAGCTCTGTCTCTTTTAGTTTTCAGTTGTGTTTGTTTTTCACTTCGATGCTTGTTAGCCTGTTTTGTCCAGACGGTTTGGTGTTTGTTTGGGAACATCTTCAATTTGAAATAAACAATTTCAGCCATCTACCAGCTAAAATGCTGTGGAATTGAACACTGTGTAGATTTTCCATTTTTTTTTAGTATGTCATCAACAATTGTGCAGTCTATCTGTACCACTGGGATCAGGAGTTCAGGATGATAATCAGAAAGGTGTGAAAAAAAAGAACTTTAGCACCATTTATTACTTTTTTGGTGAATAAACCATTATGACCTTGTATTAATCATTTAAAGTGTGTAAATTGAATGCACTTTTTGAAATATGAGGGTCTTTGACAGAAACTATAAAGACACTCTGAAAAGATTTTAGATAACTCAAACTGAAGTGATACCCCTATCCTTGTGTTGGTCTCCTTTTTTAAAGCTCTGGCACATTTGGGTAACAGATACATACTGTAGTTTCAGAATGATCAAGATTGCATCTGAACTAAGCCCCTCATGGGCTGTTTGCGTCAGTGTAAGGCAGCACTATCAGGGGAAGCTAAATGGATTTGACAATGGGATTTGATGGTCTTTGTAGTGAGGGTAATTAGGTTTGATTGACTGTAAATTGGCTGGTGGGGTCCAGATCTGGGAGGGGAAACGATCGCATACTTGAACCACCCACAAATTAATGAGATTCAACTGTGCCTGTGCTTATTTCACCGGGGAAGAACAGAATAGTCCAGAGAATGATGTGAAAGCAGGAAAGGAATGAGGGAGGATGAGTCCACACTGAAACAGGGAAAACCATGGAAGAAGAGACAACATTAAATGCATGGGGATACCTGAAACCTGTCTCACTACTTTTATTTGGACAGCGGCAACTTTAAGACATGAAGTATTTTGTTTATAATTCAGATACTCTAAACAGAAAGGGTTCTTCGTCTGGTTGACAAGAATTTGCTGAAAATAAATGCTTGGACAATAGTGGATGACTGTTGTACTCTACCAGTCATTTTTTACTGTAGTGCATACAATATATTTACTCCTTTTGTGACACTTGTTTATTAATAAGTCCCATTTTCTACATGTCTTCGTTCATGCTGCCTGGCCTTGTGAGACTAAGCCGTCTAGAAGCTCTGTGTCATTGTCTTAGGGCAGATAGATTCTTTATGGAGGTAGAGCACAATCTAATATGTTGTTATTTATTACGACAAGCGCATGACGGAAGATAATCCTGGTGCCCTTGTTCCCATTTTTAGGGTAATTATGTAGTTCAACAGCAGTTGCAAACCAAAGCTTGCAGTACTTGCAGTCCAAATTGAGTGCAGAGAAAAATGGGTTTGCTGAACCTTCGGAGTTTACTGTAGTGACATCCTTAGAGAAAATATGCTTTGTCTTTTTTAACTTGTACAATAAACTACAGTAACTTACAAAAAATGTTGGAATACATGAACATTTGGCTTTTAAATGATTGAGATCATATGTGGTTGACAAACAGGAATGTTAGTCATAATTGTGAAATGAAGGAAAAATAGTGAACAGGTTTTATACATTTTGACAAATAAAAATTTAATATTTGGAGTGCAAATATTCATATTCTTGGCCATATTAACATGTGAAATATCAGCCAAGAACTTTAGAAATAGAGACATGTTATCGAGTGCCCAACCAGATGTGGTAAGGTTTGGATAACTGCTACAACAGAGTAAGCAGATCCTATGAACCCGCTCCTTTGATTGCTCTGAATCATGCCTCTATGCAGGTAAGAGTTGGACCACTGTTACACTGGACTTCTGGATCCCCTGCAGTGGGTCTTAAAGGAATAGTACACCCAAAACATGATTAGCCTTCATTTTCTACTCACCCCCATGCTGAACAACACTCTGGAGTACTTTTTTGATATC
>NW_015150472.1:1699737-1707382 GCF_000732505.1 Cyprinodon variegatus
GATATCAAAAAAGTACTCCAGAGTGTTGTTCAGCATGGGGGTGAGTAGAAAATGAAGGCTAATCATGTTTTGGGTGTACTATTCCTTTAAGAGCCAACATGTCTGCGGATGATGCAATACACATTACCCCCCCCCCCCCCCCCCCCCCACCCCCCCCCCACACACACACACACACACACACACACAGTATATCCTGCAGCACCTTTTTGAGCTCACTGTGCCTAAATCCACTTGTAGGAGGATCACAGACTTCCTGACAGACAGGATGCAGCATAAGACGGTAGGGATACAGGCCTTTGAATCCAGGACCATTAGCACTGGTTTCCCCTCAAAACTGTATTGTTTTTCCTCTTCTCTTTCCCCCCTACACCAACAGCTGTGCCTACGGTCACCGGTCTGTCAAGCTACTAATGTTTGCAGATGATTTACTCCCTCTGCTTTCTGGGCACCATCACCACGCAAGACCTTAAGTGGGTGCTCAATATAACCTTTCTCACCAAGAAGGCAAAACACAGGATGTTCTTCATGCAGGAGCCAAAGAAGTTAAGCCTGCCAAAGAAAGTGAGGGTGTACTTCTACAGTAGTCTGCCATCCTCACATTGCCGAGAGGGTGACTGACAGAAAATGTCCTTCTCTTCAGGAACTTTGCACCTCTATTGTTTTTTTGTCTTCATGGACTGCCTTTTATTTACTTATAAGCAGCTTTATATAGACGTTTACCATCTTCCAAAGGTGCTTTTATAAGGGAATGGTTTCACACATCAGAATTTTCATGTAGGCCTAAAAGTAAAAGAACTCCAGATTCTTGGTGTGTCCCCAGGAGTTGTTTTTTTAAACCTCAGACCCACTGTCCTGCATTGTTTTTGGTATTTCCCTGCCTCCACACGCCAGACCTAAATAACTGGGTGATTAACAGGCCTCTACAGCCTGTGGTGGCTGCTGAGGAGGGAATGCAATCAGTTGATGCAGGTGTGCTGGAGCACAGACACATCTAATAAATAAAGGACATTGGGTCCAAATAAGAGTTTAAAATCCACTGCCCTACATGGTTTATGGTAGACATTATAAAGTGTTTCAAATGACTTTTTTATAATAATAGCTTCTTTTTTGTCACTATTCTATACTGGCCAGATTTATGGAGTCTCAGATTAAATGGTGTCCGTTTTTCACTTGACTGTTGGATCTCTTTTATAACAAACCTCTGAATGCTCTGATTTACATAACAGCTGTATTTTTACTAAAATTGGATATTTAAAAATTTAAAAATAAGGTCACTTTTTAAGGCTGCACTGGGCTATATTTGTAGGGGTATCAGACATAAAAAATAAAAAATAAAATCCAAAAGGGTTAAGATTCTTTGACAAGACATTCCATATTATAATGCCTGAAGGCTGAAGTTCCAGGAAGCAAAGCACACACCTGAGAAATTGCTGGCAAATTGAGAAGCATCGTAAGATATGTCATTTTTTGTTGAAAGGTCTGCCCTTGTTTTTTACGTGGTATATCAAACAGGAAGGTCAACTTCAGTTGTAATATCCGCTTCCTTTTTTCCAAGCTAAGCCGAGGTGTGGCGAGAAGCTCTCCTGGAAACATTTCTTTTTATATGCTTGTGTCTTTGACCTTGACGACTCTAAAGCTATCTTTCCAGGTAATAATATGTGCCACATCTGCCGAGCTATGAGGACACTATGCAAACTTGGAGAGGCAACCTGTCCACCCCACCGTGGCACGTCAGCTCTTGTCTATGATCACCTGGCTGACATGGCTGCGATGCAGGTATATGCTGGCCCTACTGGCAGCTGTCAGTGTCACAGGGAGCCATCAATCTAAAGCTCCAGCACTATCTCTCCTGACAGGGCTCTGCCAGCCACAACCAGTCAGTCTACTGCACAGAAATATGTCATTTTAGTTTAGCATACCACAATAACAGAAACATAGATTTAAAAATTTATGTTTGGTTTTAAATCCCCTTGTTTAAGAAAACAAAAAAAAGGAATAGTGAAGCTGCAGCTAACTTAGATAAAAGAGACTGGTAGGGACTCGCTATTAGTATCGAGTTAAACAATAACACAGTACCAGTTTTAAAGTCTTAAAGGTTTGTCTGGGATGCCTTTGTGGTCTGAAAAAGCGTGGAAAATAACGGTATGGAAAATATTTATTCTCTAATGATTTTATATATTTTTATCCATTTTCATTCCATTTCATCCCATCCATCCATCAATCTCTCTATAAACTGGTTTGTTGGTTCATCTATCCAGTCATTTATTTGTTCATGTGTACGTTTATTCATCATTCCATTTGACTGTTCCCTCTAGGGTTGTCAAAAGTATCGAGACTCAAAAAAGTATCGATACCAAAATGTTGTATCCGGATACAATACTCGTTTTTAAAAGTATCGATACAGTGCTACAGTGCTTTGTTTCTTAACCAGTTTGGCTAGTGTCATTCTTATGTGTGCAAAGCATAGCCAAGGAAGGAAAACTTACTTTTAATTTTATAAGTTTTTTATCAAGCTGGCTTAATATTGTGCACAGCATACAACCTCAAAATATTGTTCTTATTGTTTATTGTATTTATTTATTGTATTTTATTTATTAATGAAAATATTTCTGTAGAATTTTGGAGTCTTTGTTTTTATCCTTGTGGTATCGAAAATGGTATCGAGTATCGAGTATTTTCCTTAGTATCGGTATCGAGTTGAAAAGTTTAGTATCGTGACAACCCTAGTTCCCTCTATTCAGATAGCCAGCATAATAAGCTCTAAACTCTAGGAAAATCTACGGACTTTTGAGATAAAAAAAAATCCTTCAAAGCTTTTTTTTTTAAATAGACTATAATTATTAAAACTCAAATATTCTTTATCCAGCTTGTTGAGCGTGATATACAATAACCAATAACAATAATAAAATAGGGCATGCAAACCTTCCAAACCACTGTCAAGGTCTGACCTAAGTAACCATACTCACTCATTTTTCCCTCATATTTATAAAACATACATCTCTCGGCGAGAAGCCCACATTTTATTTGTGTAAACATAAACCATTTGATTCACAGCAAGTGAAAGGTTGACAAGAAGGATTCATAAATAGAAGCTGCAGGCCCATCATTGTCAACATGCCAACTGCTCTCTGCAGAAAATCATACAGACACGGAGACCTCATTTTAGCAGGCTTTGCTGAGAGGGAAGGATGCTTAAAAAACTTTTGAGCTAAAAAAAAAAACATGTAGAGCTTTGGAAGAGGAAGAAGCACAAGCTGGTTTCTGCAACAACTCCACGGTGGCAGCATTATCTTAGACAGATTTTCATGTCCATGCTTAAACTATTATTACTGAGCACATTTCAGATGTTTCATTCATCCACCTTTAGGCTTACGGATGTGCAACTTCAAACATAGATTTCACATTGTTGTTTTTTTTCCAGCTTCCAGATGCTGAGTGAACAAAGATAACAATATAAAAGATGATTAGAATGTGTGTTCAGTGACTATGTTGTAGCATATGTCGCATGCCAAAGCACATTTATCACAACCCGAATTCTGCTTAAGCAAAGCAATGGACCCGCATTTTTTTTTCTGCTGTCTGCAAGCTGTTGCAATGGATTGAGGCAGCAGAGGGGCATTCAATCCAATCAGCGAAAGATGATGCAATGATGACAGAATATAAAATGTGCTAAAGCTTTAAAATGTTTTTTTCCGGTTTGTGAAACAGTTGAGGATATTTATAAATTTTGGTTTTGAGTAAAGTCAACTAATAATAAGCTGCTTCTACACTGCAGCCCCTGATGAAATTTTTATACACTTAGAATTTCCCATCTTTGATGTATTTTGTTGGACGCCTGTGTGATAAGACCAAGACGACACCAGGCATGCTAACAAGGAGGCCTGGTAGGAATCTGGAAGTGGCAAACAGGCTCATGTAACTGTAGGAGCTGCAAAGATCGAAAGCTCAGGTGGGAGAATCTGATTACCAGAAAACCCAAAAGTATTGTACTCAAAACTTGTGACTTTATAGCAGAGAGGGGAGAACAAGGCCAACAAGTCCAGCAGTTTTTCATATGGTTCATAGGAAATAGAGGTGCTCCGGTTGAAAAACAGAACCAATACATCTCAGGGAACACAACCTTCTAACAATGAAACATGGCGAAGGGAGCATCATACTGTGAGAAAGCTTTAGCATGGACACAATAAAGGCCAGTACTGAAAGGAAATCTCATAAAGGACACAAAAGAGGCTGAAGTTAACTTTTCAGCAGGACAAAGACCTTAAACATACAACCACAGCTTAAATAGAATAGCTTAGATAAAAGCATATTTCAGGTCTAAATGAAATGAAGCAATGACCTTTGTTATGTTGCAAAGAAGAATGTGCAACAATACAAATGTACTGTATCTGTCCAAAGATGAGGGAAGTTACATATAAATGCACCTACGATTCAGTTGATGATTATTCTAAGGAATTCTGATTTACACGGACAGAAATTCACAGACATTTCAGATTTCAAGCAGGTTAGGTTTCCTTCCACTTTAGTTCTGTCTATCAAACAAAGTAATACAGATCATTTGGTTATTTTCCTTTCAAAAAGTATTCCTGGTGAATAGATGAAGTGTAATGGTCTCCTAGCATGTTGCTGTTTATTCATATGTCTCAATGCCAGAACATATAGTTATTAAACATAGGCAGACTTGCTTTGCGGCTCTGTTTAGAGTTTAGCGAATTTGACTGGGATACACAGTTGACATGCAGGATCAGGCACTTGCCCCAGATGGGGGCACTGACCCTGGTGATGTCAACCATGCAGACCACCAGAAGGGCCTGCTTCTCTCCACTCTGATGCCTTAGAGAAGGAAGGAAGTCTTCCCCCATTCTGCAGATCTATACAGAGCCCCGCTATCTGCTGGTGACATTGGGCTGTTTTATTTCCTGTTATGAACCTCTTCTCCTCTTGCCCTGTCATAGACATAGACATTGGCTGGGGTTTATATTCTCCAGTGATCAACAGTCACTTCCACTGATTTAAAGTGGTTCTGTAAATGTTGAACAGCTGGTCAGTTCAAGAGAATCCACTTAGAGCAGATTAAAACAAACTGAGTGACTGGATAATGATTTTCTAACATATTTCATACATTAAGATTTCAAATAAGGACTATAGTGTTTAGTGATACACTGCTCTCATCTATCTGTCATTTTGTTGTAAAAGTGACAAAAAAGAAAGACTTAATTTCACGGAGGAAAGAATTCTGTTGTAATATTACCACTTTCCTAAAAGCGTTTGTCTGCCCCCCTCCTCCATCTTGGTGCCATCCTGACAAAGAGCTAAATGAATTAAACTCTCATTAAAAATGCATTTTATTGTTAATCATTTGCGAGCAAAGAGGATTAGGTTGCAATTTGTGAAATGACATCAAATCTATCCCCTTTCAAAAATAGACTCTTGAAATTGCTTTAAAACAAAATACTATTATCCGTCAAAACCACCTTTTAAGCCTCAAAATGAGCAAACCAGTAAATCCCTAAAATAGATAAGACACTGACCTGTGCTTAATTCTTATAATACAATAGGCATATGTTTCCTCCATCTGCTCAGCTAATGCATCGACAAACACAACAAACATAGACGCTTCTAGTCCATTTTTATCTGTCTGATTTCTAAGAACAGGTGTATAAACTATCTATTTCAGTGTTTCATTTAGCCTTCTAACCCCCAAAAATTCAAAATTAATGTAAAAAATGTTTGGCTATGATTAATTAATGGAGTGAGGAATTACAAGAGTCACTTTTTGTTGCTCACTTCCGAGTGATGCTCAGCATGAAATATTAATAGAAAAATCACCTCAAATACCCAGCTCTTCAAAAATGTGAAGAACATGTAGAATTTTATAGCAGGCTGGGAGACAAGAGCCGAGACTCTTAAGCCAAGGCTGTCATACAGGGGAGGAGAGGAGGTGCAGAGAAGAATGAAACTTAACAAGAAAATATGGAGTTTCTTGTTATACAATTCAGGCTTCTTTTACCTGCACCCTATGAGCTAAAGTTTATATTCCCATTAATTAAACACATTAACAAAGCTCATGCGTTTTCCCTTCTCCTAATTTCACCACATTTGCAACAAGTGTTTAGATTATGAAAGCAAGTCTTATTTTAGGTTGAGCATCATCAAGATTTAGTGCTCTGGGTGTTGGTGTGTAGCACAACCCCATGTAGAGGAAACAGCCAACATATATAAGAAGATGTCTGGTCATACAGAACTATAATTAACTGGGTAATGTCAAAATTAACAGGGGTATGAAGAATACGTTTTAGGGGTATGAAAATAAATTTTACTTCTTCATATCCCTTTTTAGACAATTACTATTAATGAATGTCAGTTCTCTGGCTATATATACTAACAAGTTTATTTAGTGGAAAATTGTGTCTCGATTTATGTTCAAATGAATTTAATTTAATTGAAAATTGGAATTTGGACAGTCTCTTTTTGTGTACATTTGGTTTTTTAATTGAAGTATTTTTTGAGGTTGATTTATTGGTTATTGTTCATCAAATTTCTGAAATAAATTCCTTTTCATTCAACAGTGAACCTATTCCCACTATGAGGCAAGGTGCTGGCAGAGCCATGCTATGGGGATAGACTTTGCTGCTCTTCATTTTATTTTATTGCAGCATTTTTCATTTGCATGTGTTTTGTGTCTGTCTTAGCTAGTCTATTTTTTCTGCTTGCATGCCTCATTTATTTTTATATTTCATATTTTTTATTTTATATTCTGTTTATTTTTTTCAGTGAAAAATCCTACAAGAAAAGTGAGGGTATGAAGACAAACAACAAGCTGAACTCACTCACCCACCTGCTCTTACCATAGACATTAACAGATACTGGGCTAGTCCTTCCTCAGACTGTTTTTCACAAAGGAACAAGTAAAGAAGCATGAAAATATTCAAGGTTAAAAAAAATGAAGGTAAAAACCTTGACATCAGAAATGCTGGCAGTGCTGAGCGCATCTTGGATTGAGAAAGTGAGTCTTCCATAATTTTTCAAGGTCAACATGATTGAGACAGTCCAGTAATCTAGGTGTTGGTGCGCAGCACAAACCCCACTATCTTAGAGGCTGCAGGCAACACTGCCCATGTCATCTTCATGTTTTATTCATTCTGAATGTCATATTATGGCATTCAGAAACCCAGATCAAAATCTGCACCTGCAGAAATATTTCATATCGTACCACTTCTCCATCCTTCTCCATCTGGTTTGCCAGACACAGAGAGAGAGAGAGAGAGAGAGAGAGGGGGTAAGAAAGCCTCCTTCAGCTCAGCCATGTTGGATTATTGAAAGTAGAGCTTTCAGAGAGGTCTCTGCTCTGGGAACAAAAAAAAAAAAAAAAGGAAGAGAGAGCAAGAGAAGAACTGTAGTATGCATCAATTATCTTGGAGAGTCTGTGGCGTGCTGGAGACTGTCTTGTCATATTTCCCAAAGTGGCTGGGCTATGGAGAGGTCCTTGGCTAGCACTGACATTTAGAAACTGGTGTGGAAATCCCAGTCTGTTTGTCAAAAAATATGAATAAATAATGGACAAAGGGCTGCGCTGCCTGCCTGCAAAGCCTCCCAGGCTTGAAATTCCTTCAGTGTCATTGACATAACTAGACACAGGCATCAG
>NW_015150472.1:1707402-1715110 GCF_000732505.1 Cyprinodon variegatus
CCCCCCCCCCAAACCCGCATGTGTAAAACAACTGCAGCTCTCACTAATCAATACATGACTTGCTGGCTTTGCTGGAGGACAGCAGAGTCATTATGGCATTTCACAACAATGGGTCTAAAACATTGAGTGGAAACAGCGTTATACTGTTTTTTTTTTTCTTATTTTCCTTCCACCTAATACATAAAAAACTACCAGCATGGTAATGATCATGTTGAAATTGCCGTCTACAGAGCAATCTTCACTTTAGTCAATAAAGCAGGCCTTAATTTCCTTTCTTTACATGCGGCCTGTATTTTCCAGTGTGTGTCTCAGTAAGCAGGCTGCATATTTGTGTTTATCTGTTACTACTTTCCAATAACTGGAAGCATCACTGAATAAAATGTGTTCAATTTTAAGATGCAGCAGGGGGAGAATGTTTTCGTCTACAGAATGTGGATAAATAGAAAATACCAATTCTAGCATAACTTCTCTTTTGTTTGGAAGCACTGACTGAGCTATGGAAGGACTGTAAACATGAGATTCCCTCAGAGCTGAAAAATGAACTAAAAAAAAGAAAAGGGCCGCCTCCCCCTGTTTCTCCACATTAATACCAGAAGCTGACTTCAAATCTGTGTACAGGAAGTTTCCATAAAACCTTCTTTCCGCCCTTGTGCTTCTTGTCCCCTGAACTCCCCACCCGCCTCCCTCTCTCCGTCTCTGCAGCAGTATGGGGAGAAGCAGTGTACCTTTGTTCATGTCAATCAGCTGCTTCTTCTTCTGCTGACGCTCCTGCTTCTCTCGCTCAGCTTTTTCCTTCGCCAGCTTGGCTCTCTTGATCTTCTCCTCCATCTCCCTCTTCTTGTGGTTCTCCTTCACAGCTTCCTGATGAGGCACACACACACACACACAGACATATAAACAGATAAAAATCCAAATGTTGCTCTGCCACCTTCACTCTTTTATCATCTTTGCTACTGTACAGAAGCACTAGAATACCATCAGCAAATTCTTATTCAGTAACTGGCCTGATAGAGATAAGCGTCTGGGGTAAACAATGTATCTGTTGCTGTGTATGTTTTTTTTTATTTTTATTATTATTATTATAAGCCTGGTTACAGTGAGGTTTCTGTACAACTTTGGATGTTTTCAGATCCACAGCCGATTTGATGTGAAAATACATCAATAAGGACTTTCATACAAAACCAGTGCCTATTAAACATATTTATAGCCTTTCAGTTTTCCCCAATTTATTTATATTACAACTGCAAACTGTGTTATATTTCATAGTGATTATCTGTAATTAAAAACAAAATGCATAATTACACTGGAATAAAAACTAAAGTTTTTTGTAAATTGAAATCTGACAGAGTCCATTAAATTAGGCCTTATTTACTATGATATCTCACTGGTCGATGACTTCAAAAGTTGCGTGGTAAATACTGTAATACTGTAGGTTGAACTTACTGTAGTATAAATGCAACTTTTCTGTGAATGCCTTATTTATTGTTTTTAGAAATAAAAAAATTATCATCAAGAACAGTGAAGGAGGGATGAAGTTGAAAGCAAGATCTCTAGCTTTGAATTTCTTACTTGACCTAAAAAGAAAATGCAGGCAAGGACAGCATTAATCAGAAAAAATGACCAAGAGGCGTTTTTAGAAAAGCGCTGAAAATAAATCCAATATAGAAACAAAGACTTAGAAAAGGCTGTTATGTAAAGGACACTGCAAATGTGAAGGAAGAAGGCTTGAATCAGATAAGACAAAATTCAACTTTTTGTCTTGACAAACACGGTGGGGGCAGGATCATGGTGTGCAAATGCTTTTCTCCAGTCGGAAAGGGAAACTGGTCAGAGTGAGGCCATCCTTCAGCCGATCAAAAATATATAGAGATTGACAGAACTAAACAGAAGGGATGCACAAGATCAGGAAAACATGCAATGATGGATGTAATAATAACACTAGCACCTTCTGGTTAAACAAATAAGCAGGAACAGTAAAAACGGGCACCGTAGATCATGAATGGTTTAAATAAAAATAAATAATTAACAAAAAAATGAAACATTTTAGGCTCATCAACAAGGTTTTATAAAAAAAATTTGACTAATAATGACTAAACCACATTAGCCATAGTCAACCTTCCAAAAAAGGGTGAAGTAGCAGTGTGTATTACAGACATTGAGAGCCTGAAAGCATAGTACTATAATTGTACAAATAAGTAATACCATAATATTACATAATGTAAGCATACTACATACAGTAAAGCAGCACTGATATAATCTGCTGAGGAATTTATTGCTGAATTGAGGGCAAATTTTGAAACAATGTTGAGCGGTTCCTCCTATAGGCATAAAACCACAAAAAATCTAATCATATAAGCATAAAAGCTTAAATCTTTGCCTTTAACTTGACAATTATGCACGGCTTTGAGTTGGCCAATAAAATCCTTTTATATCTATTGAAGTTTGTGGTTGTAGGGTGGCAAAATATGAAAAGATCAAATATATTTGAACACTCTATATTTGAACATCACTGTGAAATATAATGCAGGAGTCTCTCTCACCAAGAAAGCAAGATGTAACAGCTCTGTGGTATGCTCACGAGTCAGAAACTATTCATGTCCTCCTTGGTTACCAGCTGAAGTGCCATGAAGGTAGCAGGGATAGAGAGATAATAAACCATATGTATTCAGCCTTGTACAAATGTGTCAGTTTGTTCTGCTGCAAGCTAAGACTAAGATGCAACCGCGTGACCTTTGAAGAAAACAAAATGCGGTGGCACAGCCAAGGTTTCACATGTGGGAGGTCATACTTCATGTTAGTAAATCTGTACAATTATGTGAGCTTAGGTTGCAGTCCATTCACATCTTTATGCTTCAGCTCATCCGCGGTGTTCCCTCTCCTGTTTGCATTCATGTGGGCAGCTTCAAGCGAAGACATAACCCTCTCTGAGCGGTGATATAATAAGTGCCGACAGTAGGCCCCCCATATACTGCCCCTGTGGTCCTGATGAGTGTGCCGTGTTGGCAGCTAAGACAGGGGGATTATGGGGATTGCGGGAAAGGAACAAGGAAAGAGGAGCTCATGATGCCAGTCAATAGCAGGTCCTTTCTACATGTCCAAGGACACAGCCCCTTGATGTTACCACCTCCTTGATGGATGATGAGGGCAACGGGAGCAGCGGAGACAGAGAGATGGAGTAGTTGTGAAGAAATCAAGTTTAAAGAATGGAAATAAACATAATGATAGTGAAGACAGGATGAGTTTTAATATTGTGTCCATTATGGAATGGTGATTACTTGTCTCTAACTGCTGCTAGTCAGTGATGGCTCTTATATCAATCTGTATTTAATCACAACATCAAGCCTGTGTAAATTATACTGCTACCCCCTACACAAGATATTGATTGCATCCACTTTACCACCTCTTTGGACGCGTTGAGAGCTGTGCTTTGTATTTAGTAACAAAACATTTAATTCCGCATTTTGTTTATGTGATGGATAGCTCTGAAGGCAGGGAATCTACTGCCTCCACCCGCCAACAGGTTCAGCTAATTTCCACAGGAGCTGCTTCATATGTTAAGCATAATTTGGGATATAAATTATGTGGATTACATCTTAAAGTTCTGTTGGCAAAACTTGTTTCAAACAAACAATTTACTCTAACTGTAAACATGATTATGCAACATCATTTAGCTGGTCTAATCAAACGGCACCTCTAATTATCAAAGCCCTGCATCTGTGTTTGTTCATTTATAATGTGTCCCCTTGCAGTTCTCTGTGACAACCCACATTTTCCTTGAAGCAACAATTCATTATATCAGGCTCAATTTTACTGACAACTTCATATATTGTGGGAGGACAGCCAAGATAAATCTATTCTAATGAAAATTGACTTAAAAGATAAAAATAGTTTGAAGAAACTGGTTGTTATGACATCTGTTCTTAACTGTTTTTATATTTTTCTTAATAGACTCTACCAATGCTGAACACATGTTTTCAGAAGTGCAGGTGGTGTTTCAAACCTTTGAAATAGAAAGGTATGATTGTAAGACTGTTCAGACCATTTGTTTTGGTCCTTGTATTATCCTGTCTGTCCCTCTGGGAAGTTATTTTGACAAAGCCATTGAAGAAAAGCTAGTTCTAATTGGATCATTCTACAGGTGATGAAGGGGACATGGCAAACATGAAAAAGAAAGAGTTTCCCTGTTTTTAAGTGGAAAACTATTTAATAGTTTCACTGATACACATAGTTCTTTGGGAATAGGAAAAACTGACATTGTACATCAGAGCTGGCAGACTCTTGTCCATTGCCCAACACATCCAAAACCAATGACTAAAGAGCATCCTCAGCAATCATTCCAGTTTAGTTAGACCTATATGAAAATTGCAGGACACCTGTTCCTCAAGGTATGGATTGGACACCCCTGATGTACATCACCCCAAGTTTACCGGTTGGACTCAGTTAAGTTTGCTACTGTACATACTCTTCAAGGACTAAGACGTTCTTTCTTCTGGAGGTGGAAATAACAAGAAAATGTTTTTTATTTTGCCTCAAAGTATTCAAACTTCACAAAAAGCTCAGCTGCCAAGCTCATAGAAAGTCCCATCTACTGTAGCTTGTCTTACAAAAGAAAACACAAGACAATGGCAGAGGAGGCATTTTCAGTACTAATTAAGGAGAAGAAGTAGCAATATGCTGTATTTTACCTAGAAGACGTGTCATGAATTGTCACACCGTCTTATTTCCCTCTCAGTGGTTTTGAGGATCAATTTTTAGGACTGGTTGGCCAAACTCTATCTATCTATAAAGTTTCCACACCAAAAAGGGAGGGATTTTGTTTATAACCTGAAAAGCTGTGGGAGCGCAAACATTATTTTTGTTTCTCTGAGGCATGTTTTTTTTCCACAGTTGCTGGGAACCTAAAAAGATGCAAAAACGTTTAAAAAGCCCCCCAAAAAACAAAACAATTATGACCAAGTCTGACAATCAACCTTTAGCATAATAACTTTAAATATACAACAACACCTAGGTTTGTTAGAATATCACAGTCAAAGCTCTGATCCAAATCCAATTAACAATTTATGGCAACGCGGCTTATGTAACATTACCCAACTATCTACATTCAATTTGACTGGACTTAAGGTAAACTGTCCCTCAGATCTGTGCCACACATGGAAGACTTTAAATAACTTGGCTAAAAGGAGTTTCTATGGCATAGCCCTGCTTCCCAGGAAGGGTGAGGAGGTCTTTAATCTGTAATAAGTCAGTAGTTTGGGCATCTGATCAGTTTAAACTGTCAGTACATTTGTCTAAATACTGGCTTTGCCATTTTCTACACTAAAGTAATGACACTCTTTCTTGCTCTGCTGTCTTTTTAATTCTTGAAATGTTTGTATTGTTCTCCTTGACCCTATGCAACACAACACATCTCCAACAGCATGGTTCTCTTCCTATGCAGATGGGTTTGCCGGTCCAGTGAGGGCGTAATAAGTATTTCCAACTGCTCAGTTGCACCGATGATCTCACACAGAGTGAGTGTCATCGCCATATCTCATTTGAATTTTACAAACACTACAACGCCTGGGCTTTAAGTAGCAAATGTGTTTATTAGCCATCTGCTGCATCGTGTGCCAGGATGTGGGGTGAAATGGCTCCAAGAAGTTATAGGTTACAGGCTGAGAGACTTCTGCTGCTGTATACATGTATTCACATATTGATGGGGTGACCTCCAAAGTCTTGTGCAGTGACTGCGCCGCTATACAGTAAGTAAATATATTGCATAAACACAATTCTGATTCAGCCAATTCTAAAAGCAGTAATCTCAAATTTTGGAATAAATATGAAACAAATAAGCATTATATTATATAAGAGGAGAAATGGCAGCAATATCCATTAAACATCCTCTCATAAATGTTCTGTCCTTTTACTTTATGGACCCACTCTGGGTTATTTGGTTGTATTAGAAAGTCACTTCATTAACAAGGAAGACTGTTGGCTCATCCCAGCCCATCTGCTGTGCTTTGATAACTCATAAATAAAAAAGAAAAACTCCCCATCCTCATGCTCCTGGTCAGGATTACACATAAAACTCTGTGTGATTGAATTTCACCCATGCTCTGTTTCAAAGTATGGCAGTAACATTAAATAAAATAAAAAAAAGTGTTGAACTCCTCAAATATTGAATTGGCCTAAAAAAAGAGGTGGGGGTTAGGGAGAGAAAGAGAATGAAACAGAAGTAAAATAGAGTTAATGGATTCTCTTATCAGTTACATTCAGTTCTGTGAGGACTGTCTGTCAATGCGTTTGCTCAAATGCCTTATGTCGGTCGGGTGCATTAAGCTTCCGCTCTTTAGTAAAAGCAATTTAGGGTGACTGTGTTGCAAGGAAATTCTTTAATACAGGAGATGCTTTGTGCTGAGAATGGATTACAAAGAGCACCGCAAAAGAGAAAGACCTTAGCGGGGGGTGTTTTGTTCAAGTCAAACAATTCCATGTGTGTGTATTTATAAAAAAAAAAAAGAGATAAACGTCCCTATGCGACCAAAAGGCTAAATTCAGCTAACATATTCAATAACAACAAGTCATCACATTTTTTTGATTTGCCATATTGTCACTATTTGGAAAAGTCGATGTAGGTCAACCTTTGTCAAAGATAAATAAAGCATAAGACCTTCTTAGGAAAAATAATCGGTTCGTTGGTTTTTTTAACAGGGTTAAAAGAAAATAAAAACAACATTTAAATAGGATAACTATTTATTCCTTGTTCTCTGCAAGCAGATGGGATTAGCCTTTCTGTCAGCAAAGATGAAGCACCAAAAACTATAAATAATATCTGAGGAATGTGGTGATTAAAGGATTGTTTTTGTATGAATATATTAACTACACTATATCCCACTTACTTCTATCCCCTTAACCATAGCTGGAAAGTTTGAATTGCTAATAAAATATTCATATGCAGCTATTTGCTTGAGAGAATAATTTATTTTCTTGGGTGGATGCCTCTTTTACAGATATGCAACTCTGGAATCCTTCTGGGAGTCTCGTTGTGCACGCGTGCACTTTGATCATAGAGAATGAGAAGCTGATTTCACACGAGGATCAGAGTGAAAAAAGAAAGGGATCCAGACAAGGGGACCTTTCTATTTACATTAATGGGTTGTGAGGAGAAAAAGAGAACGCCGTCCGGACAGGATGTCATCATCCTGACACCTGCAGCTTTAGGGGAGGATCCCAGGAGGGAAAGAAGGTAAAGAGGCAAAGACAAGGAAATACATTTTAGAGGACTGGTGAGCAAAAAAGAAATCCTTCATTAGAGATAATTTTTTTTACCTCTCCATTTACATCATCTCTACTATAACTTATTAATTATTCCTGATGTTTGCATTAATAAGTGTAAAGGATTGGGTAGATATTTTATAAAAAGGAAGGGTCAGTTACTTTTATATTTCATAGTAAAAATATGTTTACACTATAGCGTTAGGCAAATGATTCCTAATGACAAGAGACCGGGTTCTTTGGTGTAAACATCTGATTTAACTTAATCTCCCTAGAATCACCACGGAAACGACAGTAGGTGAGTTCAGTTCGATTGTTGCTAAGAAGGAAATTAGAAAAAAAGCCATTATAAATGTAAAGTCCACTCTACAAGAGGTGTGATGAAATATCTTGCTCTGAATATCTCCCTATATTCAATAACAAAAAAAAAAAATAGTGATCTTATTTGATAAAA
>NW_015150472.1:1715764-1730919 GCF_000732505.1 Cyprinodon variegatus
GCTAAGAGCCCAGCTAACTAACTGTCTTCCTCACAGACTCCGGTGAACCCGTTTGCCCAGGACCAGAACCAGAACATTCTATCTTTAGATTGTATTCAATAAACTCTGTTAACTTTTCATCTGTTTCCTGTGTCGTGGTGTTCTGCATAATTGGGTCACATTCGTGTACCGATCATGACAGTCAGACGTTTTTGAATGTAGGGTTTTACCACACAGAGATTAATGCTGAGTTTGAATCAGAAAATGTTTTCCTTTTGACAGTTTTTTGTATTTTCTTTACAAAAAAATACATATATATTAATTGGTTCTGCAATACTGGAGTAAAACCTAATTGATTTATGTTATTATTAATCCAGGGATGATTCTTAGAAAAGATAAGGTGGTTCTGGAATCTAGGAATGAGTTAACCTCATTAAAATCCTGTATTAGTATGTGTGTCGTGGCTCACTTACTCCAGCTGTCCACAACTTTAAATCTTAAATTAACCTTGCTTTGCAAAAATATCATGGCTACAGTAATTGTGGTTGCATTTTCTTTCTTCATCTCAACTTTCTATCTTGTGAATAGCCAACGTCTTTAGCACTGCCCTTTTATGGCTTAGCAATAATGTTTTTGTTAGTAATAGTCAAAACAGTAGATTTCCTTAAGATTTTGTAAACTCTAGCACTACAGAGTATATATATATAATATAATAATATAATGTAAATATTTTCTTTTGAATTTAATAAGAAATGGGTCATTTTGTATTTCTTACTATTTATCATAATTAAAATGTAACTTTCAGTTTCATTGAAAACATTGTGATTTCTCACCATCTGTGAGGTCCTACAGCAAGTCTGATGAAAATGTAAGCCATGTGCAACCAGCTCTCATTTCACTAACACCCAATGAGCAAGTGAGTGCAAAGGCATGTGCATGTGTGGGTGGTGGGCGCCGTTAGGCTCTGTGTGTCTGCAAATGGAATAAATGCACCATAGTTTCAAACTCACCATGAAGAGGAAGCGGAAGTTGGCCAGCTCTCCGAAGAAATCCTCCACACTGACTGAGTGGGGGTCGAATGCGAAGTAGTTGCCTATGCTCTCGTAAAGCTTCTGCATGTTCTTGTGCATGATGGACAGCTTTTCATACTGCTCCCGAGAATGTTTGGAAAAGCCGTGAGAAAGAGGGAGTCAAGGAAAATGGAAAACAGAATGTCTCAAACACAGAAAACATTACAACGCTACAGTAATCAACGAAAGCAAGCAAATGTCATGTTAAAATTATTATGATGACAAGCTTTATAGTATTTTTAAGACCAACATAAGTCAAGGTCAACAGAACAAAGCAGAAAATGGATAAAGGAGGATCTCCATCTCACTTTGGAGTCAATGACATGGAGAGCTAATAGCTGCAGCCCTGAAGTAATGGAAAGGTGTTTTGTAGGCAGCAGTATGACACAGATGGTTGCTGGAAAAGCTGATTGCAGTCATTGTTCTATTGTTTCGCACAACAACAGTGGGGTCAGGTTGTTTTGAACCTCACAGCTCACGTCGTACTGTGTAATTTACTGAACAGGCGGAGGACTTTTCTCCCGGTGAATGAGTATTGACAGGCGGCATCAGTTAAGCATTATCACAGCAGCCATTGACCTCATGGAGACCGCACTTGGGCACTACAAGACTCCCGCCCAGAGTAGGATGAGGATGATGCAGCATGGATTTATGTGAACACAAATGCTTGCACAACATGTAGTTACACCAAACTAAAAAAATAAAAATAAGACCTTGAGAAGGAATTCTTTATAGGTAGCATCTAATAAAAGCAGCTTATTCAACAATTTACTTATACTGTATCTTTTAAAAAGATGTTTAAAAAGGCTCAATGGCAAAATAGTTTTTAATAAAGCTGGTCAAAACTCATTAATCAATTTTGATTTCAATTTGCTGTTATAGATGGTAATAAAAGTGGCACTGGTATTTTTTTGTGAAAAATTATAATCCATGATTGTTAATTCATATAACATAATTTAATTAAGAATCAGAGTGTCAATTACTATTCAAACTACAGTAGGATTATGCTACCGTCATCAATAAAATATTACAACTCATTCTAGGACTTTTTATAGATTATATAAGAAAATCTGAGCATTGTGAACGGTGTACTGAAGTTATTCCCTGAGAAGAAGGTGCAACTCACACACGCAATAACAGGAAACAAGACAACATAACTTCCTAAACACTTACTTGCATCGAGAGCAAAACTCATCCTGCCTCCATAATCATCAAACATGAGTGAGGTGAAAAGCTAAGAGCACTTATAACCAGAGTGCACACTTATAGTAACACACAGCTTATGTGCTGGCACAGTCAAATTAAGCTAGAGGACAGTCTGAAGGTATGCTATACCTCAGACGGCAAGGTATAAAATGAGTTCTTTTTCATTTCTTTGTCATTGGCTGGTAGCAGATCCGATAGGAAAACTACAGATATGTAAATATACTTTATCATACCAACAGAAACTCTTTATGGTGCTAGAAGAAATCTAGTATAGATGGTGAGATTCCATCTTCTTCTGTATAACAACTAATAAAACTTCTTTAAGGAGAGAGTGACCAGACTTCTATACTCTAAGTGAACCTTACCCACCATTAGAATTAAAAACTATAAAAAAAAAAAAAAAAATCTTCTTACTCAGATATAATGAGAGTGTTTTATGTCAATTAAAAAAGACACTTTATTAGATTTTTGGGTAAAAAACATAAGCAACCTTAAAGGGTTGACTGTCAAGTCAAATGTTCATTTTTGGACTGAGCATATGTTTTAACTGAAACGCTCTAAGGGATCTCCTCGATCAATGAAAGTAAAAAAAATGTGCTTAAAGAAAATAATGTGTCATCAGTTTTTATAAGGTTCTTACATCAACAGTAGTGATGTTTTTTTTTGCCCTTAGGTCCTCTAATAATTCATCTCAGTAGCTATAATCTTTGATGCACAGAATGTATCCTATATCTAGAAGTAAGATGGAAAAACCTCTATTGGTTAGTATTCTGCTACAGCACTCATTAGATGAATATTTTTGAGCTACACATCATGTTAAACATTTATGCACAATTAATGAATCTATTTATTAATTCAACAGGGTAAATTCTTGCATCACTCGAAGGTATACCCTCAAATTTTAATTACTCCCTACAACGTTCGTCATTACAGCAAATCTCAGAAACGCATCATGGTTAAAACACCATATTTAACATTTAAGGAACCACAGTATACATTGTATGCTATTCTTTCCTCACAGTCTAACATGTCGCCTACATTGTGAAAGTATGAGGAAATGTAAATATATAGACAATCTACAAGACATTGTAGAAAAATTTTGCAAAGCTGAGTGGGGCAAAACTCCTGCACAGCGCCTTTACAGACTCACTGCAAGTAATCACAAATGCTTGATTGCAGTTGTTGCTGCCAAGGGTGGCCCAACCAGTTATTAGGTTTAAGGGGCAATCGCTTTTTAAAGAATAGATCTTGATTTTTTTTTTTTTTCCTTAATGATGAAAACATCTTAACTGCAAAACTTAACTTTCTGTTTAATGTTCTTAAGCACTTAACTGTGACCAACATGCATAAAATAAGGAATCAAACAAGGGGGGCAAAAAACCTTTTCTCACCACTGAATGTCCAGAGCTGTAAGGGTTTTTGCCCCCTACGACTTAATTCTGCCTTTGATTTAATGATTGAAATTATCAAACACATTTCAATGTTAAACAAACATAACCAAGATCCCTTACAGAACCTGTGTGACAACAACAGGTAGACTGATAGCTCAAAATACAAGACAATCATGGTATGATTGAAAGAAATTCAAGAAGATATGAAAAACCAAGTCATTTATAGATTTGAAAGGATAAAATAATTCTAAGGTTCCTTGGGTAACTATAAAAGCTGTATATAAGTAAAAAAAAAAAAAAAAAAAAAGAAGAAGAATGGTGACCTTTCCCAGGAGTGGCCAGATCTCCAAAATCTGTCGAGAGCGCATTGATAACTAATCAAACAGGTTATTGAGGACCAAGGCAATCCATGCCATAAAATCTCCAAACACTGCTGGATTAAAATTATTCCACAAAATTATTTTTACTACCTTGGTGAGGGGTATAGGGGATTACATTTTCACATAGTGGCAGGTTGATTGGGATAGCTGTCTTTAAGAAAAAAATGTCAAACTATATTGCATCTGCTGATCTACAGCATTTACAGTATACAAAAAACTAATAATAATAAAAAAAAAAAGAAATCTTTGGGGAGGAAATACTGGTCACTGTCCTGTCGGTGCACATCTATTACCATAATAAAGAGATTAAATAACTGATAAAAGTTCAGAAAAATAAGGTTTGATTATGAGCAAGACATAATCTGTGTGAATGTTTCTCTTGCTAAAAACAGATTTTCTTTTATCAATTTTAAAGTAATTTTAAAGAAAAGTGTAGCTATACAAATCTTTGGTTCTGCCTACACTTTCTATTTTTCAATGATGAGTGTACATGCTACAGAACTTAGTTTCTATTATCTTACATTTGATCTACAAATGATAATGCTGATAAAAATAAAACCACATTACAATCAAAGCGGCTTCATTAGGACTAGATTTTTGCCATCTCCAACTTTTCAGTGCAGTCAGTAAAGCACCTCTTGCTGATATAAGGTGCAAATCAAGTACTGTGCATTTCTCAAGGCAGTATTAGCCATAACAACCAGAAAGAAAAGTCCTGGAAGTACCTGCAAACTAAATAGCAAATAAATGATGAGAAACAATGAATGTAAAAGACTAACAAGACAGAGTTTATCTAATTAAAGGAGTTTGTCTTTTTTATACATTTTCCACTGTAATCCAATATAAACTGGCCCTGCTGCCATCAACTGATTAATAAAGGCCATATTTTGATAACGATTTGCTGCCTTAAGTTAATCTTACTAAGGTGGCAGCTCCCAAATCTTTAGAGTCGTGGGTGCGGTTAAAGACAATTAGTGTTTTTTTTTTTGCTGTTACCTTGGCAACAAGCAGGGATTTGTTAGAAGAGCATGTGGCCTATCATTATCATGGCCAAATGGTTATAAAGATAATATTATTTTTGAATTCTACCATTATTATGTGGAGGCGATAGTTTTCTAACAAATCTGGCCATTTACTGTCTGTCTGTTCTGCAAGTTTAAAACACGTGTCAATGGGAACAATGGGAATGCAGGATTTTTTTAATTCTCCAGACGTGTAACACGTCATGTCCTCTGTGAGGTCGGGAGTAAAACACGTTTATAGCTTTGATAAAAAAAAAAACAGTTATAAACAGAGATTTTGGAAAGAGTTGTTTTCATGTGGAGAAGAAGTCAGAGTAAATTTGTTGGATTTAATTTTTTTGTAAAGAATACAGTTGAACAATCAGAACATCGGGGCAGAGAATGGACCTCTGTCTCTATTCATATGTGCCTGGACACGATTTACCCCCATTGCTGCTGTCAGACTGCTATCTCTTCCTCTATACACCTCCTGCAATCTTCTTTTTTTTTGAGAGTCCCAGTGGATGGATGTGAAAGTAAAACTTTGCCAAAGTAATATTTCTTTTCAACATCAAAAGAACTCTTGACTGGAGTCATGTTTCTAGGATGTAGATATTTCTAGGATGTAGAATACAGTTTGCTAGAAAGATAGAGCCTTGTAAAATTGTGATAAAATTTAGTTTTAAGGTTAACGCTTAGGAGATGGATTTCCAGCTTACAAAAAAATCACTAAACATAAAAAGCTTGTCTTAACAATGTCAAAGAAATGTTGATCAATACCAACAACGTAGTGCTACAACTTAATGGTTACAGAAAGCTTATCACCCCTGTGGTTTAGGGAAGGAAAGGAATTACTTTATCCATTTGGAGAAAAAAAAAAGAGCAATTACTGTAAAATAGTAGGTTGAATGTGTGATTTTCTGCAACTTTTTTGTGTTTTCTTTTCATTCACTCTGCTACGGTGTACCTCACAGCTCTCATGGGGCCTCATATTGTTTATGCTTTATATGCCTTCTCTTCGGTGCATTCGAGCTTTGGGAACTGTTACACACAGTATTTAAATACACATTAACTTTTAGCAACTATATTTCTAGGGTACATGTTTTTCACGGCTATAAACCTTCAATCCAATGTTAATCAAAAATCATTCCTTAGACTTTGGAAACTTCCAGTCCATAACAACCCATGCTAAACTTTTAATCAGAAACCTTTACATATGTTTAGATTTATTCACTCTTTATTATATTTCAAAAGAGGTCAAATCAAGGTCAGAAGTAGAAACTGTGATATAAGCTTTACAAACTCATGATCTACAAACTCAAGCTTTTCAGTTCATTACCCTACCTGTTGTCTAACCATATTGGCTTCCCATCTACCATAGCTAATGTGTTTTCCCTCACTGGGTTGCTGAGGTCTCTAGATCACGGTCTTTATAAAAGGCTCTTTTTAACTGTCTTATATTAAACAGCTTCTTTCTGTATTTCTCTGATTCTGTCTCCTTGAACCTCAGTCAGCCTTGGCAGATGGCCGCTCACACTGAGGCTGGTTCTGCTGTAAGGTTTCTTCCTGTTGGAAAGGAGTTTTTTCTCTCCACTGTCACTACATGCTTAGTGTGAGGGAATGCCTTTGAGTCGATGAGTCGATGCAATCAACTGGTTTTCCTTAGATAAAAAACTTTAAATCAGTCTGACTGTATAGTCTGGTTGAATTGTAAATTGCCTTGAGATGATGCGTTGTGAATTGACCATATGTTAATATAACTGCAGTGTGAATTTTTTCCTTATTTAGGAAAGTATCGGTTAAATTAAACTTGAACTTAATTACAATTTTCTGGTGTATCTTGGTGCGTGTGTTTTCATTTTTCCTGCGTAGCTTGCCTTCTCCTCTCACACTCTGTACTACCCGTATATACACTGCGGTAGATGTGTCCCGCTGGGGACTGGACTGAAGCTGGCTGGGCTTTTGCTCTTCGTATTTCCACATCAAAGAGATGTCATTTTGATGGAGCCTGACACACACTATCCTGCAGCAAAACAACCTGCACACTGAAGCCGCCATCCAGCATGCATACAAAAACGGAATGAGAAGGCAAAAATACTTTCACACTTATCCATATATATATATATTGCACTCACTGTTCATGCTACCATTCTTTAACTGTCTCCCTGTCAGGTTGTCTATTAAACTGTTCTTTCCCTTTGCCTTTTCTCTCTTGTTTCTTTCACTTGTCTGCCTTTATACAGTCTCAGTCTAAAGAAAAACTCATTATAATTCTCTTTCCACACCACCATTTGATATTCTCTCCATTCAATTCTCTCTCTGAGCAACAAATCCCCTCTTTCCTACTCAGAGTGGACTTTCAGAAGTATTCTGTCTGAATAAGGTCTCACATTCACACCACTTGGGCTTGGGGGTGAGCAGGGCGTAGGAACGCTGGGTCACGAGGTAAAGCATCAAACGGTCTTTGGTTGTTGCCCCCCATCCCCTCCAAAACCCTGTTTGTATGTTTTTTCTCTTCAGGCTATCCTCAAAGAAGAGCTGCCTGCTCTCCCCGAGCAAAAAACAAAACAAACTATGCCAGTGCAGAAACAGAGCATATCCCCAAGGTGAAAGGGCCTCCAGGTAGCAAACATGTATAAACATTATGAACAACTTCATTAACTAAACCTATGTGATGCAATTTTTATGCAAATAGTGCCTTCTCAAAGAGAAATAAGTTTCAAGTTTTATTTACATTTACCGCAAATAAAAGTTCTATATTTTAATTGTTTGTATATGTGATAGCCACAGAATCAGAGTAGATCTTAACCAAAGCTAAAGTTGATGCAATGATGTAAAAATTGTTTGCAATTAGAAATACGACTTATGGCACGCACTTTTATTCAACCCTCTTAACTTTAGTTTCCTTAAATAAAATACACCGCAAGTCATCTGATTAGTAAATGTAACTGAACACATACATGGGAAGATGCTGAACAAGAGGACATTAATAGAAGCAGCAGAAGAGAGGCCCTTGCTTCTCGGACATGCTAGAGAGATCCACAGTTTAGGTGTTGACAGGACTACTATAGTTTGTGTATTTCAGAAATTTGACTTTAATGGAAGACCTTTAAAGGAATGTTTAAAAGAAAGTCATAAGAAGAAATTTGCAACAAATCATGTAGAAGGAGTAATTGTAAAAGTTAGTGGTGAATCCACAGTTATGGCTGTAAATTTTCAAGCAAAAGATATTAAGAACCTCATTAGAATAAAAAAAAAAATGACAAGCATATTTATGCAATACAATTAGTAAGCTTTTTAAAGTCAAAACATTTTAGAAACATGTATAATTTTTTCTCCTTAAAAATTATACTTAAGGTATGCTAATCTTTGACATCCAAATAAATTAAAATGTATTAAGAAAGTAAAATGATAAACTATGAGAAAAGATAAAGGGGTAAGGGGGGTTTGAACGTTTCAAGGTACTTTAGCAGGATGCTGCTCATGAAAGCATTCAGTTCTTTGCAAAGAGTGCTACATTAGACAATGTCAGGCAATAAAAAATCTTATTCAGATTTAGGTCTCTGCAGTGTCTTTCTTATTATTACTTTCTATAAAGTCCTGTTACTTCCTGTCCTTGTAAAATCTGTAAAATGTTGCTTTTTGTCCTGCCCCAGAGTCTTCATTACTGCATTTAATCAGCCACTATTTACCTGTTTAACATGCCAGGGAAATTTTTTATTTTATTTACGAAGCTGCTATCAGGCACACTTGTTTAAAACATCACAATCGGACATCCAAACCGTACCCAAGTCAGATTATAGTTTTTTTTTTTTTTTAAAGCCAAAATTATTTTGGTGTCGTAATAAAACACAGTAGTATCGATTTATGGTCCCCTGCAAATTCAAAACGCTGTTCACAATGACCACCTATGAGGATGACATTAAATTACCTGGTTTGTTTACCTGTGTGCATGAGAGAGTTATTAATGTGCGACATAAAACCATACATAGGGGGCCCAAAAAGCCTCCCTAATAAGTCTCCTGTAACCTAGTTTCATTAATGTTTATCTAATGCATTTCCTATGTGCTCATTGGCCAATCCATCCAAGGCCCCACACTAAGCCTTCTTTTCTCCAAGCCCCACTATCCCTGCTCCCTTTATCCCCCTACCAACAGCCAGCAGCCCCTCTGGGCCAAATTACACCAAGGCTGCCCACTGACTGGACACAAGCCATCATGTTGACTGAGAGGAGAATAAGGGAGTAGAGTAGAGAGTTGGTATGTCAGATGGAATAACTCATTTTCTCTCTTTCATTTTCTTTTTTAAAATAAAAACAATCCTTAATTCCAGAGGTGCATAATTTTTTTTTACCAGAATCTGTTTTGTTGTTCTTACTGTACGTAGTTGTAAACAACCTTTAAAAAGCTTAAAGGCTAAAATGCAGTACAGAGTTTGGGATGCAGGCTTTGTTAAATGTCACTGATGTGTAACTTGCGCATTTACACAGCCGGCAATCCTTTGCCACACCATTTGGCATCTCTTTAATGCCGCCACCACACCATATTTCTGTAAGAGGAGTTTTTATTCCTCATAAAAGAAATGTGCCGCTCTCCCTTCAGCAATAATGGTTGTGATTGTTCTGCTACCTTGAACCCACCCCTTTATACAAACACTTTCACAGAATAATGATCAGTTCAAGCTGGATTGAGTTAGTAGGTTGATAAACAGTTTTCTGGTACCACCGCCATTGTTGAATAGGTTGAACTTGACAGACTTGAAGTAATCCCGCTAGGTTGAGTTTGCCTCGTGGTACAGGTCTCTGGGTATAAATTTGTGGAAAGAAATGGAAGACCTTTCCCACACAACTGAAAACCTGGTTATCTTAATCATTTTGAAAATACACTAAACTTGGACGACAGGTGAATTCTCTACAGGCTGTAAATCTTGGCTTAAAGTTTTCAAGTGGTGATGAAAACGTTTATACTAATAAGCAACCAGTTTTGATGGACTTTGCTTGTCATCCTCCATTGATGTGCAGTGCAGTGAAATTCTTCCATGGAGGAAGTTTATGGACAGGTGGTTTATCCGATAACCTGCCAAGTACTCTTTGAAAGTACCTGTCCTTTAACACTTTCCTCAAACGACTTCCCATATGGCTGTGTGCAACAAACCATATGGCACTTCAGGTTAGCTATATGCACAGTGTTACTGTCATGGTGACAGTGCAGTCCTCACTGATGTTTTTAAATGTTGTCTGGAAGTCCAAACTTTAAAAAAAAAGGCTAAGAATGTGAAGAGCTGTCTGCACATTAAATTAAAAACATATTTTCCCACATCTGACAGGTTCAGCAAGTTATATTTCCTGCTTTGACAGAGGAGCTTAGATTTTTATCCCCTCGTAAGTCCTCATCATCTTCTCACCTACAGCCTATACCTCTTCTTTCTCTGGAAATTAGAAGGCAGATTTAATGTCAATTTTACTGTCAATTTATTCTGCCCATCTGTCCCTGAAATATTTATACATGCAGGGGAAGGTTGCCTCTGCTTAGGCATTCAAAGCTCTTCACTAAAGCACCCAGCTGGTGTTTTAACAACTCAGTGAGGGGGAAACTGGTGGATGTAATGACTACATCTCATGAAGGAAAAGACAGTATATAAATTAGGAATGAGAGGATTAGGTCCATGGGAACGACCTGTTGAATCAGGGATTGGCTGCTCAAAAATGGCTGTCAGGAAACATTTTTCCTTTCTTATTGGAGCTTATGAGGAGGTGCTGCAGAAGCACACAGGTTTTCTTTTATATTTGTTAATGGTTATCGCCTTCCTTTAAGCTCACAACAAAGTCATCTGGTGTAGCAATAGCGGGTCTGTGCCTTTTTTATTTTTATTTTTTTTTATTTCCAGAGAGCAGCTTTAGGACAGTGCAAACCATCTGTGTTTACAACATTCACATTTGTCAAATTTTAAAAGGTCAAGTCTCTTGTTCCCGCGATCTAATCAGTAAACATCAATTCCGACCTAACTACAATGACTTCTGGAGGATGGGGTTTGATGGACAGCTTGTAGACTGTGTTACATATTTGAAAACAGAAAACCTAAAACAGCATGCAGAAGGTTTTCAATTACAAAAGGTAACACCCATGAGTCAGCATTTGCAATATTACAAATCCCGTGTGACACATTTACACTTTTGCTTTGCAACAAAACCCACCACCAACTTGTTGAATATGGGGGAGAACAGGTGCAATCCCATAGTAAATAAATTATATTCAGATTTTAATTTGAAATGTATTCACTACACACTTAACAAAACAAATAGCTTTGAACAAGGCATCCACCGAAGCATTTAATTTGAACGATATCACTGAACAGCAGTTTTTATTCCAGCAGCAGGACAGGTTGTAATTTGCAACCTCATCAATCTAAAATATTTGTTCTCTCATGGTGTTCAGGGACTATGCAGATATTTCTTTGAGTTTAGCACCTTTTATTTAGTTACTAATCTTTTTGAGGACACAAATGTAACAATGACAAAGATTAATTACAATGATTGTTTTTTATTCCTTTTTGTCTTTTGCTTTGTGTCTAATTATCTGTGCAGTGTTGTTGAAACTGTCTGAATTTCCCAAGCCTTTGCAAAAATATTAAAGAGGTTTTTTGAAACTGGGTTGATTTATGTAACAGACATTGGTATGATTATAACAATAGTATGGAATGATGAACAGCAAATATCCTTTAAGTATTATAAAGGTGGAAAAGTTGGCTCTCAAACTTTACGTTTTTTTTTCTTCAGATAGTTGATAAACTATAAATTGTTTTATTAACCTGAAGCCTGCTTCCCTAAATTTAGACCGACTACAAGCTCCTGATTGGCTCTCTGTCTTTTCTTGTGTGATTGGCTGTTTCTGCTGACACTCCTGAGGAGCTCAGTTGCAAAAATCTGATGCATCACTGGTGCTACGGTCCTAAGCACTACCGTAATTATAGCTTTAGTGTCGCAAGTCTAGTTCTCTGCTTTTTGGTACTTTTGGATTTTTGAGATATCTTAAAAGGTTCAGGAGTTTTGGTTTTTGAGAAGCACGCATGGCTGTCAAAGGCGTCAGGTAGTCATAAGGGGGAATCTGCTGCTGTAAGTTGGACATTTGTTCATTTGATTGGATTGCATGATCTACATGGGTTTTAATATCAAATGAAATTATTTGATTGGGATCATGTGCATATGTGTGTGTGTGTGTGTTTGGTAATTAAGCACTCCGCCAGGATGTCTAAAAAAAAACCTAGAGAAACTTCTTTAAAATTCTAAGCAGCGTGCCCACTTCAAGATCCCTCATCATTATAAATCTATAAATCGTTTTCTTGTAAAGTGCAGACAAAAGTAATTTACTATTGTTATATATTTTTATTATTATCAAACGGGAAAAATGCAATCAATGAAAGTGAGTTTATACATGCAAGCTCAAAATATTTGTAAAACTATGTAAAACTACAAAAGTGTAATACATTTGATTATTGCATGAAAAATTGTCCCACAAAACCCCAGTCAAATAAAAAAAGGGAACAGTGTTCATAGTGTTTGCACACTATTAACTGACATAGTGGGGAAACAGACTTAAAAAGTCACCTTACATCATATGATATATGATGTAAGGTAAGGTTTATAAAAATAAAAATAAAATACTTGGGTCCCATCATCTCCAAAATCAAAATTTCATCCTTGAATCTATACTTTTTCAAATGCTTGATAAAAAAATGCATCAAAATGATAGTTTAAATGCATTTTCCAAATAAACCCAAGCAAAGCCACTTTGCATTAGAGATATCTGAAATGCATTATAGCTAATATAATTATAATATTAGAAATGAAAAGGGTCAAATGAAATGGAGGTAAAAGCTCCCTTCTAGTCACGTGTTATGATTAATGAAAACTGGTTTTTAAGCTTGCCTTCTTCAACCCTCTGATCAAAACACAAACCACTGTTGAATATCTTATTATGTAAATTAGACTTTTATATTTGAAATACTAGAGCTAAATGCTTTGCTCTCATTTCAGTTATGTGGGAATAAGAGCAAAGGTCAGATGCTACAATTGTAAAAAAAAAAAAAATTACAATCTAACAAAGACTGATGAATCCAAGTCATTTCCGAGTGAGAAGAGGAGGCATTTGGAATCTACTGGCCCATTTTTGTATAAATTCTCCTGATAAAATAAAAGTCAATATTGCATAACTTATTTATTTATACAATAAAACCTTCTTTTTCAATCAGAGAGAGAGATGCAAACAGAACCAGTCGGTGTTCACTGACTGATACTGATGACCTTAACTTTATCTCCAAGTACAACTAGTTAATTATAGGATAAGATTTTTTTTTCAGCTTGTGAATAGAGAAAAGATTGCGGGTGGAGTGATAAAAGATCGTCTGTAAGGAAACAAAGAAGAAAGAATGAGGGAGAAAGGCAATATTGATCAGATTCCTTCAGTCAGACTACTGGCCCAGCAGCTACCGTGACAGGGTACAGCTCCATTCAATAGCCTTATCATTACCACAGCGCACGTCCATTCAGGAGGTCAGTCCGTTTGCTCCCGGTTCACTGTGTGTCTATCTATGTGCATCCGTAGGGGAGATAGTGGGGGGTAAATTTCGATTCTTTAAGCCAATGAATCCCATTATAAGACCACTTACAGCACATTTCTTTGTTCACTACACTGTCTTCCTAATGAAGTATCCTGAGAGTAAAGGGGGTGTGAAGTAAAAACATTTTTTTCAAGGGTATCACAACAAACATGCAGAGTAAGTAATGTGTCTTAATTAAAACATGATTGGGAAATAACATGGCTAAAAAAATCAACAAGTGGTGACAGTTTATTCCAGTTATTAAGCTGTGGGGTACAGAATTGCTGTTAAAGTTCTTTGTAATATACACAATTTTTGTTTCTCACAACTAAATGTTATATCAAATAAAGGGAATTCTGATTGAGTCACTTACAGTTACACTTACAGTATCTATCTCCATCTAAAGAGGTATGTATAGGTTAGTTTTGAGGGCCCTGATACAGAGGTCAGATTTTTAAACTTCACTCTCTCTATGTATGTTCAAGACTCTTATTTTGAAATAGGAAAGTTTGAGGTTTTTCAGCATCGATCATTAACTGACAGAGTGGGCAAACAGACTTAAAAAATATGAGTCTAAAAAAAAAAACATTTGGAACACAGTGATTGGTAACTGGTAGTATCTACTTATCTACTCTGAAGCTTCCAGTTAGGTTTGTTTTTAATGGTTTTGGGACGAGTTTGATCAGTTTTAGTCAAATATATATATCAGGAAATATATATATATATTTCCTGATAAATGTAAAATAATAATAAAATTGGCTTTTTTCAAAAGGCAGTAAGATTAAAAAATATTGAATGAAATTTTGAAAACTGTTATCTTTTGTTTTCTTATAATCTCACTAAATCTGTATCCTTTGAACTCTTTTCTTATCATATAGATACATTGATTTTGCACCACTGAAAATTCTGGGGTTATCAAAGAATATAGGTCAGGTAAGTAATCAATACCTGCCTACTAGGGAAACTTTTACACAGGGTCCAGTCGGCCTGCTCTGTAAGCAGGTATGAAGAGGGTCTGGGCAGGGAGTGCAGGGGCAAGTTAAAAAAACCCAAGAGTGACTACAATGCTATTGAGGGAACCAAGTGTTAAAACAGAAAAATTTGATTTTACAAATTACAAATCATAAACCCTCCCTGAGAGCCAAAAGAAAAGAAAGAGGACACGCCAGCTCTCTAAGTTATTTGCAGGCAGTCATGTCATATTCAATAACAATGTAACTAAGCCAATCCCAGACATTTTTTTCCCAAGATCAACAGGAAACAATGCCACCACAAAAGAGCTCATGCAATATTCAATATACAGAAAGGGAATGTTTCTATAAAAAAAAAAGAAAATCCTCCTTTTATCTCATGGTGTAAAACCTTTTCAAAATAATATGAAAATTCTATTCAGTTTAATTCAATAAGACTTTATAAATCCCAAAAGGAAAATTAAGTTTTGGTACAGCCAGCCGGTAAAGTAAGTTTTGCAGTTCAAAGTTGTTGTCCTTTTACATAGAATAAAAAAACCTCCTCACATATCCAAACAGTATT
>NW_015150472.1:1731266-1752186 GCF_000732505.1 Cyprinodon variegatus
CATACAGAGATGTAAAAACAACAGGCAAAAATAAATAGCATTGAAGAAATATGTAGGGTAGAAAATACAAAGGAGAATAAAACAGACAGAAATATATCATGCACATAAATAAATACTTAAAAAAATAAGTAATAAATAAATAAAGTTGAAGATTATAAGGGACAATAAATAAATGAGGTAAATATTACAAAGGTGAATAAATAAAGAAGCTAATTAAAAGAGATTCATACATTTATGTCTCACTGTATAATTTAATTTCTACCTACATTTATTAGTTTATTGTATTTTTGGGGGCAACTAATTGTATGCTTATTTATTTATTGAGCATTTATTTATTTATAAATATGGCAGAGTGGGTCCTCCATAAAGGTCTGTCTGTCTATCTGTCGTCTATCTCTATCCATCCATCCATCCATCCATCCATCCATCCATCCATCCATCCATCCATCCATCCATCCATCCATCCATCCACCTACCTAACCATCTGTACGTCTTCCTTTTCAGGGAAAATGTGATGACTAATCTATTGGCATTACAACACTGCTATCTTGGTGTGATCAGGGGTCATTATAGTTAATAAGAGCCAACAGTGCGCCAACGTAAGGCTAAATATTGAGGTGAATTTATGGTTCTTTTTGGGCAATCTAATGCAATTTTGGTATATTGTAACTACGTATCTCCCACTATTGGCTCTGCACCTAATTCTCAGTTGAATCTACTACAACAATAACAATGTCACACATCCAAAGCATGCTCTTAAAAAAATGCATCCAATTTAAATACAATCGAACAACCCAGTTCTTCATTAGATTACAGTCAGACATGAGTTGCATAAGTAGCTGTCAAAGTCTTGAAGTAAAGAAGAGAGAGATGCAGACTGGGGAGAAAGGAATAATGGAGCCGTCTCCACTGGCAGCACAGAGGCACAGAGACTATTTTTAGCAAATTAATTTAAGTCTCTAAATAATTAACTGATAATTATCTGGCAATCAAGAGTAAGATAAAATGATCTTCCCAAGAGGTTTTTTTGTATATCATGTGGCTCAGCGGGTGGACAGAGGAGCTTTGTGAGAGTTGCCATTCAAGAAAAAAAAAAGAAGAAGAGAGGGAATGATAAAGAAACCAGAACGTGATGCAGAAAGAGAGAAAAATAATTGACAGGGAATATAGTGCAACCAGCTCACTAGAAGGCGAGTGGATTTGCCAATGATTAGTGCCTAATGAGTGACAGAATGGAGACACTGAACATGTATTTCTGTCGGGAATAAAAGACGTTTGCACCAGCTGTCTTCCATGTGCTTCCCAAAGATGTTTTTAGAAACAAACATTCATAAATATAATTATGTTCCCTGCACAAATTGTGGCAAAATTTAAGCCTTTTCTGGAATTAACTTGACAATGAATGAGGCTGTAAATCCTTAAGAACAGCCTCAGATTGTACGTTTACACCTTACAAGGGCACCATTTCCACAAAAAGATGGATTAGGATTGTAGAATAATGGCAGGAAGTTGACAAACTTTCTCCTGCTTTGTCAGAATTAAATTAACTTCATTACCAGTTCATCTCCCTGCTACAAAGTCTTTCTTCTTCTTTCCCCTCTTTATCCCTCAAAGCATCACATATTTCACTTCTTCAGTCTTCCAGTGTAACAAAAAAAAAGAAATTACATTACATATGGGCTCCATTTGCAAAGGCTGTCAAGCAAAGCACAGACATCTTTCTCTAAGGAACATACATTTCCCACGGTGCTGTCTTCACTTTAAATTGCATACATTTCCTGCATCTTCAAGGGTGTTTGAAGGACACACCAACAAAGGTGATTAGGAAGACTTAACTAGAATATGAAAAATAAATGTTTTGCAAATAACTCCTCCTTTTTGATATGAACAAAGAGGAATTATGCATTTGCACCTGAGATGTAACCTTATATGCTAGTATGCTGGGTGTTTGCAGGGCTTAAAAAGAACGCGGCAATTAGTTTGACGATGTGACGCGCTTTGGTGAAACTTAAAGCTGACAGACCTACATTGCCTCCCCACTGTGCAACCTTTTATAAAATCAATGCCAGCACTAAACACAACTCCACCCTGTGGAGCTGGTCTATGTTACAGCCTCCTTCCACTTCTTGTGTCGGGAGGAAAACACAGACAAACAGATAAATTAGAGACTCCCCTGCTGCCCTTCTCTTATCCTCTAGTCTGTCGACTATGGTGAAGTGACAACAGCTCTGCCAACATTATTCACAAAGATGAAGAAAAAAAAAAATTGTGCATGTGAGACGGGAACACCTGAATTTTAAACTTCACTGTCTTTAGATAAATCTTTTTTATTTGACACTACAGAAACATATTCATATGTGCCAGATATTATTATTTCTGCCATGGTTTGCTGCTGATTGGGGGACATCGGTTAGTATAGCGCACGTCCAGCAGGATCTTTAAAGTGACGTTAAAGGGGAAGAGAGGGTTGACGTAGATATTTGTTCCCCTTACTTCTTCCTAGATGCAGAACTTACTGTCTGACAAAAACAACACAAAGGAAGAAAAAGGCTAAATAAATACAAGGTTTGGTTCTGTTTTGACTTTTCTTTTTTGACTATATCCCTTGAAAGGAACTTTGATAGGTTCTTGTTAGTTTTTCAGGTGTATAACTGCAGTTAAATTACTTAAATACTTTAAAATGACAAGAGACCAACAACAGCAATTTAAATTTCTACTGGCTTCATGTTGGTTGACCCCTTTTTCTACTCATAGTTCTAATTTGTAACCTACAGAGAAAATGGCTCACTGCCCAGGGGGTATTATCTTCTGAAAGCCATGTGCCAATAGTAAAATACTAGCTATCACTCACTTACTGTATGCACCACACATGTATTCTGTTGCTTATTTGCATGTACAGCGATTTTTACATGCAATAAAAATGGCCTTACACACCGGTATTAGTTAGGTTAGACCTGACTTGAAATTTTGCACTTTTTAAATGGTTATTTTGGTGTTTTCTGGGCTACATCTACCATTTCCAATTTAAAATAACTAGTTAAACCAGTGCTTGATAATAACACAGTAAATAGTTTCTTTAAAGAAGACTTTGGATTTATCAAACCTTCAAATTCAATTCATGACTGGTAGTAAACTCAGCCATATTTTAGAGGGGGCTGTTGTGGACGAAAGACAACCATGCAAGGAAAAACTAGGGAAATCTTCATGTTGTAGCTATAAGTCTTTAGAATTGAATGTCATACATACGTTTTTTTTTTATTAATTTAATATTTATTTTATTAACCAAGATAAAATATATTAATTAAGAAATAAAAGCAGTAATATTTTTTCTTATAACTGAGACTGAAATACACACTTCCAACTCTTTCTGTAAAACTTGCTTTCATTGGTTCCGCCCTGAAAGTGACAAAAGTTGACATGAGCGAACAGAATCAGGTCAAAAGCAGGTCCTATTACATAAGTTCATGCATTATGTACTACTTAAAATCATAAATTATTCTAGCAGCTGTTAAAAATAAACAGTTCCTTTTCTACTGTAAATAAAAGCAATAAGATCTTGACAAAACCAAGAACATTTTAGCAAGTACCATGAATAGTTTTCACACTGTGAGGATGTCATGGAAACCCCTGCCAAAAGCAAAATATCTCTGGGTAGTAGAAAATTAACTCTATCTCTAATTCAAATGAACTAGTACCTTGTAAGTATGAAACCCAGCGAGGGAAAAATAACTGAACCTTTTTGTTTACTCTTATGCATTATGTGTTTGTGATTCTTCTATAGACCGACATGGTTTTTTCAAAATCCAACATTTTCCCAAAACACATAGTTTGAAAGCCCAGAAAACAGTTGTTGCTGCTTTATACTGTTTAAGTGATCTTAGATAAATGTGATTGGCAAAAATGACAACAGCACATGCTTTTGATGAAAAACGAAAACGCAGTGCTACCCTACAGTAGGTACAGTAGTTTGGCTGAGTTACCTGCTTCAGCAGCCCTATGGCAGCATCACTGCAGTCATTTGGCAGTCTGTTGCTCTAATTTGCATCAGATTACATGCCCACAGAGGCAAACTCTTCTTAATGAGAAGCATCATCCTCTGCAGGTGGCAGGAGGGAAAAACAGGAGTTGGGGACACTGAAATGATATACCTCCTCCAACTATCACTTGTCACCAGTAGATTGCCGTTCTGATTACATCCGTTTCAACTGCACAGTGTCTTTACGATAATGTTACCTCACTGTTGCAGCGTGTGAATAAATTAACTGTTATTAAGCTAATTACGGTATTAGGACTGTCAGCAGAGCTGATAGGCCATGATACTTGCACTTCAAAATAAATCAGTCCTCAACGATTGTGGGTACCACATCTGCATTCCAATTGTCACTGACTGTAGTTTCTATGGAGTTGTGTCACATTGTAAGAGGTTTAAACTAGACTGGAAGCAGCCCACCTCTAATCAAAGTGGCTCGGGGCAGCCTGTGGGTAGCTGGCGGTATTGAGCAGGAGAACAATCCATATCAGTCATTAAAATGCAAATGTGTTTACCAAGTCTGGCTTTGATGCCGCTATAATAACAAGCAGTGTGGAACAATCGTGAATCAAACTTGTGTAGCGCCCTATTGAACACACGCCGACGCTATGTAATGAAACAAGAGCTGAGGTAAGAGCAGTTTCGGCAGTCAATACGAAATCCTGTCATTATCTGAGAATGTGAAACAGAGAATTAAGCAGCACAAGATGAAGCTGGCACAACTCCAAAAGCCGCATTTCAAAGCAGAGTCAGATCTGTGCCCGATTTTAGAGACTACTCCAAGTGAGAGAGATCGGTGAGGCTTCAGTGGTTCGTAAATAAACATGGGTAAAAGAGCTGCACCTGTTTATATACAACTATTCAAGGCAGCTGGAAAAACTCACAGGAATACCTCAAAAATTTTTACACTATAAAAACTTGAAAGTAGATGCATTCTGTATATTATTTTCTGATTTGAATAACTATCTGAGTGCTACAAAATCAACTATCTTCTGCAGCAGACATCAGTTTTTTAACTTTTCTACAAAACTTTAATTGATTAGAAAACACAGTATGGTAAGTACAACAAGGTCACATTGAAAATAATCTTTACTGAGTGATAAAGACTAAATATTAAATAAATATTTACTATTGAGTGTCAGTGTCATATTAAAAACAAAGCCATAAGAAAACCAGAATGTCACACGATGTGAAGGTAAAGGGGAGAAAAGTGATAGATTACATAAAAGAGTGAGCACAAGAAAGTGATAGATGAGAGAGGGTAACTAACTGGTGAGTAAGGGAGGAAGCATTTTAGTGGGTGGGCTCATCTTTTGCAAATCATCCCATCTCTGGGAAAACAGACAGCCACAGAGATGAGCATTAGTACTAATCTCAGATCTGCACCTTGAAAAGATGTCAGACTTTCATTTGCTACTTACAAGGTCTCTCTTGTGATCACCCTGAATGACAAAAGCACCATTCAGTGAGCAGATTACCATTTATTTACTGTCCTACCATATTGTAATAAATCTACTACCAAGACTGAAATTAACTTACTTCCAGATGTGTTATTAATAGCTTTGAGTACGGGGTCTTAAAAGGGAAATGATACAATTTCAAACATTAAGTAATTGGCAATCATTAGACCGTTAAATTAAAACTAATCTCAGAAAGGATTATTATCTCTGATCAGTGTAGCATCAGGGCGAATACTTGATACCGCACCATTTCAGATCAAATCTAATAAGCTTAAAGGTAAGCATTCAAGGCTTAGTATTCATTTGTGGATAGAAAAGCCTATTCTGAACATAGTTCAGTTGTAATATGATAAGAAGATATTGTTAGCGGATTAGGGTGTCCCCCTGGGATCTATTAGTGGATAAGTCCTACTCACTTTCTCATGAACCATTACCTTACTAGTTACAATCTTATCTTTTCATGCTCAAGCAATTTTCATGGATATGCACTAAGAATGCAAAACAGATGTAGAATTGGGTGTATGAACTTTACTGAGTTTTAAAAACGCTGAGCATATCAAAGGAGGATCTTTATAAAGCAGACTTCATGGACTGATGGTCATCCTTTAATATCAAATTACCGAGTAGGTAAAACATTTATTAGCTATTTTCTGAGGTACAACTTGTTTGCCTTCATAACTTTCTTTAATTGGTGATGACACTCATGGATGAACTTTTTATCTCAGAAGTCTTCAGTGTCTGTGACCATCCAATCACAGACCAGATTCAGTGGAGCATCAGATGTTTTTAAAGTGAGCTACACAGGAGTGACAGCGGTGACAGCCAATAACACAAGAAAAGGCAGTGGGCCAATCAGGAGCTTGTGGGCGGTCTGAATTCAGGGAAGCGGGCATCAGCTCTAGCTGCGGTTTTTCGCTTGGTCCTAGTGCTCGACGAATGTCTGTATAACATTGTTTCTGGACAGTAAATCGTACAGGGGACCAAAATGGATGACTGAAAAAGTGCAGGGGACATGCCCCCCCTGTCCCCCCAAAAAATTACGTCCATGATTGCACCGATGAAACAGAGGCTTTGGTCCACATCACCATGATAAGCTGTGGGTCAGTGATCTCTTCTTGGCTAAGACATGGAAAGGGTACTCCATGAGACTGAAAACTGATGACTGTGGAAGCCACCGGAAAAAACAGGAATCAGTTGTACCGTGTTTGAAACATTACTTAAAGAATAAACTACTTATAGCTAATTCTGCTGCTTCTCCCAAAAAGTAAGAGTAACTCAGTTACTTCTAAATTAAAGTAACTAGTTGCTAGGAAATAGTTCAAATCAGATCAGATGGAGTCATGGCACCAAAGTAGACCCCAGGTCTATTTTGGTTGGACCTGTGCAGCAATTTGGCAGCAATGACATGAGCCAGGCATGAAAAGAGACAGAAAAAATATATAAGCTTTGGGGAAAATGCAAAGTAATATCTCTAAACCAAGAGGTATTTCAGACATGTTTGCACTGTTAAGAAACACACTTAGCATTACAGACAGTCTATGCAGTGTACTTTACTCATTCTGGGAGCTCAGGAGAACAGAAAAAAAAAAAAAACATAAAATGAAATAGAAAGCCTATTTGAGTTTCAAATAACAAATGTGGAGCAACAAAGATTATTATGAGGGACAATACTAAATGTCATGCTCCCCTTTTAATAAAGTTGAAAAAAAAACTTTAATGCTTTCCCTGATATGTAGAACTTCTGTTCAATCTGATCCTGTCAGGAATATACAGTTAGAACAAAACTAGGTCAACTAAGTATTTGTGTCCCTGACTGTGTCAGTAGAAAAAATTTAAATAAAAAAAATTGTGCATAGAACTCACAATGAAAGTCTTTACACACAGTGTGACAGGAAAAAAAATGCGTTGGAGCTTTCCGAGTTGGATGCGAAAGGTGTTACCCACCCTTAACAAATGACTTATGCCTTGGTTAACATGCTTTTAAACAGAAAAATAAAACAATTTTTATATCAGACGGTAAGTAAATGCAAAACATATTTTTTAGAATGATAATTTATTAAGGGAAAAAAAAAACAACAACGTTGAACACCTACTTGTGCCACTAACATTAGCAAATATTATGCTCAAGTGTTTGCATTAAATGGAAATGAGTGTTTTATGTCACCTTGGAGGAATATCCTTTTAATGTACTCTTTATTGTGCAATTATTTTAACCATGTTGCATTGCAGGGTATTTAAACATACATGGCCTCTCTATTGCTGTGCCCTCGCAAATTAATTGGATCTAAATCCAAACTTTGATTAGGCATTGACAAAACCATCAAGGTTTTTTTCCTTTTTAGCCTTTCAGTGTAGGATCTGCTAGTATACGGATCAATCAAGAGCATCTCAGGTCGCAAAGTGATATTTGAACGTCCTCCTTCTGGAAAAATCTCTGAAGATTACACCCATCATGTTTGATGTTGCTCTTTTCTTTCTGAACTGACTTATAATTTTAGCATAAACGTTGGTAAGTGTTCCCCTAATTCTATCGATCTTGCAGTGATCAGGCTTGGATGTGGCTGTAGAAATTGATCTAATCTTTTCATGAAATGCATCTAATTGCAGTTAATGCATGATTTAACAAGGCTTTTTAACTTAATTACTGAAATCATCCATTCAAAGCAGCTTTTCTCACTGACTCAGGCCATCTTTCCTGATCAGAAATGTTTACAAAAAGACTGAAATATAATCTATAATGGGCAGATACCAGCCATCTTCAGGCTTTAAGTCTTCTACTTTTTTTTTTATTCTCAGGCTATATAATGTGCCACAGAAATGATGACGGTTTCGCCTAAGGAGTTAAAAAAAAATCCGCTGACAAAGTGAACAGTGTTCCTGCCAAGAGCCTTTACAGAGAGATGGGTGAAATTCAATCCTCCTCTTTTTGCCAACTGTTAGAAATCTATTAGAGGCCAATAAGGATTTTGAGCGAAAGAGTTTTGAGACATTTGGGGTCAGCCTTTGAGGTTAATTGTGGAGTCCTCTGCCTGGTCATTGAAGGGATCACTGTGTGAAACCAATCCTAAAGGCAGGGAATGGACAGTGAGTGTGGATGGCATTCACAAGATTAGAACAGCTGATGGAAAGGGCAAGGGGAATCAAAGTAAGGAGCAGAGGAGGGAAACATGAACCCACAGACCTCAAATCAACACTTTCACAAAGCTGCTGATGTTAAGTGGATTTAGGCATACTCTAAATGTCCGTAAGAGTGGTTGTGTTTAGCCAACAAGCCCACTGAGACTGACTTGGAAGTACAGGGTGTAATTTAACCTTTGCATGGATACACAAGAATAGCAATGTTTGAACAGAAATACATCTCCTAACTACCCATTTGCCAGTACAAGGTGAAATTACTAAACTACATAGAGGACAATCACCAGCAGCCACCCTCTACCCTCACTGAAGTAATTAACGAGAATCTGCTGAACACAGGAGACAGAGTGATTAAAGTCCAGCTTAAACGCATCCGGAAAAAGGTGAAGAACTTCAACTCAACAGCAAAATAGACACTCCTGGACTGTTTATTTTCCTCTGATGAAGGTTAAATTAAAAGACAATGGCGGGGGGTGGGTGGCCATATCGGGACGTGTTGCAAAAAGACATAGTCCTCCTTTGGGCATCGCTCCACATCTCTCTAGCCACATCCATGCCAGGCCCAGTTCACAACTTGTTCTATATATGTGATGCGCAAGCAGACAACACTCTCTCTCTTGCATATACATAAATTCATGGCGGCACTTTCCCCTCAGACACACACATACACAATGTCCCTCATCACCTTGCTCAAAGATGAATGAGTTTGCCGCTGTCCTCAATCATTTTAATCACTTCAGTGGAAAATGCCTCATTCCCAGCTATCATCCTGCATACCCTGGCAGCTATCTCATGAGTACACATTCCTGCTCTCCCCTCAGCTGCCATCTAACGTGCACGCAGAAACACCACCAGCGTTATTCGCTGATACTACACACTGCTATCATACCAGAGTTTTTTGTTTATCAGCAATAACAAGATGCCTCATGATAATTGCCCTCAGCACTAAAAATATTTACCTATCAACCTTTGTATGTAATCACACATAAACTCTGAAAAATACTGCATTATGCAAAAGGTCTTAAACACTCAAATTAAATCCAAATCTTTCAAACCTGTCTGGCACAAATATTCAGCTAAGCAGGTGTACTTATCTGAGACAAACAAAGCAGCTGTTAAAATTCATTTGTGGATTCATCAATTTACACATTGTTAACTTTGATACCACTCAAGAGGACAAGCAGCACCAATAAAACAGTTGTATGTTTATAGCAGTGACATTTTAATTCAGGGCTAATGGTTAATAATAACATGACGTACAGTTCCTTGCTAAAGCATTATCTATGTGAACTTTTTCACAAAAGAACCACACATCTGTACACATTTTATCAGAATTGTATTTAATAGATAAAAATAAAATAGTCTGTCTGTAACCTGGGATAAAATATGTATTTATGCTTTGAAAACATCACCAAAAAAACATGTGTAAGTACTGATCCCCCTTTAGATAAATAAAATCCACTGTTGCCAATTGCCTTTGTAAGACGCACAACATTAATGTGCAGTCTAAATGTCTGTATCAAACAAACAGCGTTGTGAAGACCTGGTACCAAACCAAATCAGCTAAAAAAAGATGGGGGGGGGGGGGGATATACCGATATGAACATTTGAGCCAATACCAGTTTCCAATAATGCTGAAATTGTGGTTGATTTTACTGGGTTGGTAGAGAGAACAAACAATGCTGACTTGGTCTAGTTTGTTGAGAGTTCAAATTTCAGACAGGATAACACAGATTGAAATGAACAATAGTCCTTCATGAGCAGATGGATACTTTGTAGACATTTTAGTTGCTATTAACATACAAAAGTTTAAACTGAACTTTACACATAATGTAAATTCATAACATTATTCACTCTCTGTATTTGACCCACCCCCATGGGGAGCAGTGGGCTGCCATTGCATGGCACCCGGGGAGCAGTGTGGGGTTAAGAATCTTGCACAGGAACACAGACTGGAGGCTCTGGGGGGTTGAACTGGGTACTTGCAACCTTCTCAAAGCAAAAGTGCACTGCTCTAACCACTAGGCCAACACTCCCCAATCAACAAGTACATTTAAAATAAAATAAAGGGGAAATGTCTTGCATCTCAGAATCTTTTCCATAAACTGCAATGTTGTACTACCCCTCTCTTTATCCACACCACTATCAGGATTTTTCTATAAACAAACTTGGCTTTAACTAGACAAAGTATTTCTGCGGCCTTGATTTCCTTTTTGTAAAAAATAGCTGTTACTTAATCTGGTTATTAATGTGTATAGATGTAACAAATACTTTTTGAGAAATGAGGGATTAGAAATAACAGACATAGTATGTAAATGTTGGAAGTACAAGGAGGAAGGTCCTTAGAAAACTAAATTCTCAAAGCCATCCCATGTAGAAGTCAACCCACTGGACACGCGCAAAAGGAAAAGGTCCTTAGTGATTCTAAACACACAGCCCTAACTCTCTCTCTATATATGTGGTATGTCATGTTAAATTGGCCCTGCCAAAGTAAGACAAAAGTTTTAACATGACATCTAAAATAGACACGGTGTAGAGGTTAAAAAACAGGGAAAAGTGCATTTCAGAAAAGAATTACATAATAGTCTGCTTTGTTTGTGCTTGGCTAGACTTCCAACGGGAAACAAAAATGTACTTCCATCATTTTTACACCATCCAGATCACTACATGAAACAACACCCTAATAAGCATAAGGTCAGTAATCCTTATTAGATTTTATTTGATACATTCAAGATTAGATTTTAAAGATAACTATTTGTGCTGGAAGCTCCAGGGAAGCTGAACATTGACCCAAATGTTGCAAAGATTACAGTATGGGTATTTTTTTTTTAGGAATTATGGTGCTAGAGAAGATTGGGTTATTTGCATGATTAAAAAAACAAAAACAAAAAAATCTATCTTATCTTATTTAGATTACTAAAGGGGAATAAAATACAACCCAATGTTGGCAGTGGACATTACGTTCTAAAGAGGAATTACCAGTGGTTACCCATTCAGAAGCTACTCTGCATTCTATACACAATATTCAACAGATAGTTATTTCACAAAACACATCACTTTATTATAATTGCACTCTCACAAATCAATCTTTTTTTTTTTTATTAATTTAAGACAAACCATGGAGTTACACCATTAATTGTTGAGGACTATAGATACCAGTACAAATCTACCAGGTTTCCATGTGAAATCAGCAAGAGACTAAGTGCTTTGACCAATATAAAGGAGAAAGGGTTTGCTCTGATTAACACCAGATGGTTAAATCGGAGTCAAGAAACTTGTTTGTAGCAGGAAGAACGACCTGCTGGTTGCTGGTCTGATCACATTACAAGCCTTAGGAGTTTCCCATGCCTGGGATGTTTGTGTTTATCCTTCTGCCAGAGCAAGCTGTGACCATGTTGAAGTCTTCAAAAACAACACCCAAAAGAAGAGGATTTTGAGCAGCTAACATAGGTCTTCACAGCACCAAACTACCAAAGGTTTTTAACCTTTTCAAACCAGAGGTCAACCAGCAGCTCCAGTGGATGGTTTCAAATCTCTTGAATGAGGCATCCTGATAGAAAACTGAGAAGAAGTCAGGTGGGAAAAAATCAGCGGTACCATAAGAACTGCTTTGGTGGCCCTCTGCAGCTCCTCCACTGTTAACATGAGATATTTGCTTCTGTGATTAATATTCTCTTTATCTTCTGCATTATTTTAGGTGTACGTTCAGTGTTTTTTTGTTTGTTTGTTTTTTTTTGTTTTCCAGCAATAATACTTAGTGATTTGTGAGAGATGACAACCTACTGATCACTATTGTGTGTTAGCACTCTGGTTCTCTTTGAGGTAGGCTTTGTTTTGCCCCAAACAAGACTTATAAATGAGGAAGAAACTGCTTTGAGAAAGGTGTCTGTGAAGGGTTGAAGTGTATGCATGAGGAAATTCAAGGTCTGCCTGACAGAGGCCAAGGAGGAGTACAAAAGGGAAAGAAAATATAAGCTGCAGAACAACAAGATAAGGGAGTTCTGGGCTGATATGAAAACTATCTCAGGGTGATATAATACAACTACACAAAGGGGAGGGAGCCTGTGAAAGCACAACAGCTCAACCCTTTTGATTAACAGGCTTGACAGCCAAGCTATATCAGTTTGTGGTTGCGAGTCGAGCACCACATTCGAAAAACTACTCAACCCACACACACCCATTCTCTAACTCCAAATACACGCTATTACCAAAGACACAGGTGAGCTGCATGCCTAAATAGACTTTGACACAGGGATACAGATGGCCTGGGCAGGGTTTGTCCAAGGATGTTAGAGGCCCAGTAGATGGGGAAGTAATTGAAGCACATACAAAGCAGTGGTGGAGAGTAAGACCCTGAATAAACTGCAGGTTACTCCAAACAATACCCAGACATCATCTGCACAACATGGCCACCAGGCAAAGGATGTTTTTGTTTACTTTTTTTTTGTCTGAGAATTTTGCCCCAATCTTTTAACAAAAAGTGGCTCTAACTTTCCTCCCTGCGGTTTAAAGGCTCTGTAACTCCTTTTAGCTCTTTTAGATGGAGACAAATCAATAGATGAGTCACTCCACTGCAAATTTGCAAGAATGCTATATGTCAATGTGAATGTTTGTTCAAATTAAATACAACTATTTTTTTTTAATATTGCAGTGCATGTAAATAGTTGTTATGCAGCTAATGAACACCTTAAATGGAAATAAATAAAATGTGTAACTCAGCTGCTACATTTAACTACTACACTTGCAATGAATATGTACCATACTGATGTACACTAGAATCTTTGTGCAAGGACTTTGCATGTGTGGGGTTCTCTCTAGGTACTCCAACTTTCCCTCACAGTACTAAAAGTTAGTTAGGAGTAAAACTGTACTGAGACTGAGATTATTCCCGGTAAGGTGTATTGTATCATTTCCTGCTTTCATTGGTGCAGAGCTGCATTGTGTAGTACTGAGATCCTCACCATTTGAGCCTAATTCTCATTTCTGTGATATCCCTGAGGTTACTCTTACTGAAACATTTTCTACTGCTGCACTTTTCTAAAAGACAGTCTTTGTGTTCACACAGTTTTATTAGTGGTGGTAAGAGGAAAGAAGCTTAGCAGTAGCTTTAGCTCTACTATGGCTTCCTTCTCGGTCTCCCCTGATGCTGTTCCTTCTCTGTTTAAATCTCCTGCTCTCTGTAAAATGTTCAGGTATTTATAACCCTTCATTAGCAATGATGGGGTGTGTAATAACTGTAGATTTTTTGTAGTTTTGGAGTCAAGGGTTTTAGAGATGGAGTCAAGGCTCTGGGTTATTTAACAACTGGGAATTAGAGTAGGCCCAGAAGCTCACTGCTCTGAGCCACTGAGAATTGGTTTACGGACATGTAGTGATTCTCCATCAGTTCCTGAGCAGCTGTCCTAGATCCCTGCCCACTAGTCACCACCAACCTGTCTCCTCATTCTACCCGATTCACCTGTTCAACGACTCAACTGCTTAGAAGCTGATTCTGGTAATTGGCAATCCATTGTAAAAAAAACATGGCATTAGAGACACCAGGGACCATCGTGAGATGTTTGCCAGACCAAGAACAGGCAACATGAAATGCTAAATAAAACTGCTGGCTAAGAATTAAACTAAATACAGTAAGTTTATCATTATGCAGTTATTTTCTCTGGCCCCTTCCCTGATCTTAAATTTCTTCTTTTGAATTCAGACAAAACAACATTTTGGACAAGAGTCTTTGATAAAGACGCTCAATAATTATTCACTCCATCTGATTGGCATTAAAATGGCCAAGATAAGATTTATTTTCACATAGAAAACTTATTTCCTTCTTTCATCCATGGAATTTGACAAATTTAGAAATATCTTAATTGATGTTGCCAGCATTCTAATGAAAATAAAAGCTAGATCATATTTCTCCTATCTTTGCTTACCTTTATTTGCTTTCCATTATATTCAGAATATAATTTAGTGTTCTCCGTCACACTTGCAAATCACAAATAACCAGCTCTATCTTATATCAGAGATCAGATTGCTCCTCATGTTTCTAACAGAGCACCTCACTCTCAATTCGCAACAATACTACTGGTTCCAAGAATAAGTAAAAGTTAAATAGGAGACACATCATAGTGTCTCTCCTGTGGAACCAACTACAGTACAAGTTTTTATCAGGAAGGTTTTTAGGAGTGTGTTTAATAAAGCTTATTGTTAGAGTGGCTCAGGTTACTATTTCCATAGTTCTGCTGCTATAGGCTTAGGCTGCTGGAGGACACAGAGGCCTTATTTTATAATTCTGCTTCATTCTTCTATTTTTTTTTCTACTCTTCTGCATTGTCAGTTAGCAAATTCACCTGCTGGTGATGACCCCATTGGACATTTTTAGATACAACGTTGACCCAACCATCTACTAGGAAATTGTACTGCCTTTCATGCATTCCTGGCTTTTTTTTTTTTTTTACTCATTCAATGTAATATTTTAATTTTCTAAGAAATAAAATTCTAGGGGTTATCATTACTGTAGCTTCAAGTCATAAAAAGAAACTATTGAAATATATCACTCTGCATATAATGAACCAATACTTTGTGTCATTAGAACTTTCATCAGAACTAGATTATTGAAATGAATTATATATTCAATGATATCCAAATTAAAGGAGATACCTCTATATTTCAATATAGTGTTTCAAAATAAAGGTATCTGAGCTTACCTTGCTCACACAGTTTGGGAAAAGTCAGTGCAGAAACCTCATGCATCTTACACCTGATGTATGATCCATTAGAAATTAGCCTCTAGACCACATTCAGTCCACAAAGTGAATGGGAACTGCAGTCAGTCATTCAAATTTCTCCATTATTCTCCATCTTTTGACATTGTGTTACAACTTGCCCTGAGAAACAATATAAAAACCTTGCCAACCAGTGTTCAATCACAATTATGGGAGCCATGATCTGCTCTGCTGAACTGCAGAGTTTCTCTCACCATGTTTCTAACACAAAAAGGTACATATCCAGGAGGTTTATGGTTAGAGAAAATACACATCGGTACAGTGTGAAAAAAAGAAAAAAAACCTTTCACTGTTGAGCTGTGAGGGTGCAAACCAGCACACCTCTTTGGTATTGCTTATTTGTACCTTCAGCTTTAAGTAACTTTTATAAATTTACAATAGCTCTTATCTTGTCCATATCCATCTCATATCCCTTTTAACTTCTTTAGATTTTTACAAGACAAAACTACAACCTTGAAGCTTAAAGCCTCTTTATGTGACAGACAGAAAACCCAGAAATACAGAAATCTGTACATGCTGTAGAGTCCAACACTTAAAAAGATATGTTAGTTTTTTTTAAGCCATTCTCAGTCAGCACTTTGAAGAATCTCTTTTTGCAAAAATAATAGCCAGAAATCCTTTAAGGGAATATCTCCACCATCCTTTGCACACAGAGAAGCAATTCATTAGGTATTATTCAGAAAACATCTCAAGATTAACTAAAAAAAAAACAGGTGTAAAAAAACAAATTTTAAAGCAGGTTTTAAAACAGATCCATGTCTCTGTATCAATCGATACACAGAATCTAGCTTTCTCCTCTTGTATATTTCTATATCCGCTAGGGCAAGGCAAGACAAAAAAAAAGGAACCATTATGTTTAACTGAAACCACATGGTATGTTGGGCTGTATGGTGAGGGTTTTTGTCCTGTTATTGGGGTGAACCTTTGCCCAAGTTTCAAGACATTTGATTTTACTTTATTTTTACCCTGCATTTAGTAAAACCAGTTTTCCCATTAAAATTGAAACCCACCACTCAGGATCATGCTACCACTATTATTTTTGAGAGCTAAACCAGTAGTTCCAATTTTTGTCTTATCTGATCAAAGGGCAAGTCTTCCATAATTAGCAGGTTTGTTGATTGGAAAGATACGTCTAATCAACATTGTTTTTTTGTTTTTTTCATATTTGAAATTGAATCTCTAAAGCTCCCCCAGAGAAAGGCCAAAAGGGTCTGTTGTCTGATTTTTGATTAATTTGCTCCTTGCCAAGCCTGCAGCTTAGTTGGATATATGTCAGTTTTTCTTTTTACTTGCATAATGAATTGACGGCTATTCAAGGCTATAAATAACTAACTGAGATAGTTACACCGAGCTGGACTCTTATACCTTAATTGGGTAAGATCTGAGGGCAGTTGAGTTCTTTAGGTTGAACTGAGGGGTGATAGAGTAAAAGCTGAAAACAAACCAATGTGCCAAATTTCATTGTTGTTTAAAAAAATACAAATCCTTATTTCATTTAAATAGAAAACAAATCAATGAAGCAGGTAATTGCAATGTGGCAAAGAATAAGAAAGTGTCCGTACAGTCACTATTTTGATATATTTCTTTAAAGTAGGGATAGGCAGACCTGTGCTTTAACTTGAATTACATTTCTGACATCATTCTTGCTGTATTAAAAAAAGCCCACTTGATGATTCTAAGGCAGAAGACCATTTTAAGGCAAAAAGCGAAATATGGAAACACAGAATCATAACGCATCTGTTATGATTCCAATGTCATCCAATGACATTTCTCATCAAACTAAAATAGCATATCAAAAGATTTGTTATTGCTAAATATAATGGCTGTATACCACTGCAGTTAACTATTATGTTGTTTTTCATGTACAGCAATTTGAATTGTCTTGCCATTGAAATATCCCATATAATGAACTTGCCTTGCTTTATATCTGTGAGAGTGCAAAATGGGAGTTTCTACAAAGATACCACAGTGTTAAGGCATATCCATCTGTTATAAATGGTATAACAGGAAACTTTAATGAATTATTCTCATTGGCGCTTTGCTGTCAGTCAACTACTAGAGTAAAACAGTGGATTCAATTATACTTTAGAAAAAGAGCCAACACTTTGTAGAAATCGTGCCATTTGGTTAAACATTCATTTAGAAATCTAGGTAAACACAGACAGATGTTCAACGTTTTTATGTGAAAAGAGAAGAAAAAAAGCATTTCATTTGAATCACTGTAACTTGATGAGATATAAAAGAAAAATGAAAATTTTCAACAAGAAAAATAAATTAATTTTTTTTGCAGATATTCACCAATGACAAACAAAGACAATTCTATAAACTACTGGTAATCAGGCAGTTCTTGTGTTGGCTTTAATTAGATTAGGCATGCTTAATTTTATTCTTGGCCCCACTGGCACGTGGAAGAGGTGGTATAAAAATAAAAACTCCCTGTATAAGTCTTTTGAAAGTATTTTTGTAAAATGGATTAAATGTTTATACAGAATAATGGAAAAATCATTTTTACAACTCTGTGAATATCCTTGAACATTGTAAGATACAAGGTGATAAAAGTTTTCGCACCGAAAAAAGGCATTCACACTCTGTTTCTTTTACATGACTTTAGTTGGAAGGAAAGCTGTAAGATATCAAAGCAAAAGCCCTGGGATCAACCATAAGTCTCTGTCAGAGGAAATAAATTCAAGGTCAGCTACCATTTCAAGTAAAAGGGATCTCACTTTCCAGTTTTTAAATGACGAGGTTTAAGAGCTCCAAATGAATACAGTCTGTGTGTCTCAGTAAGGAAGAAAGGACGGTAAGTGAATCATTTATGTTTCTCATTCATATTTATGTTTACAGGAATTTCTTGATAAATTAGAAAATTAATTAATTAGTAAACTGATTTATAAAGTTCAAGGCACACATCACAAATACAGTACGCAGATAGATACCTGTTTTTTGTTTGTTACTTTAGATGATTACGGCTTAATGGAAATAAAATAAAAATGCAGCAATATATATGTAATTTAAAAAAAAATTACTTTTATACAGAAACATTTGATTGTGGCCTACATGATCGTGGTGAACACTGCTGACGTAACAGTCATCCAGTAGATAGTGTATTCCACTCTTACCAATGGTATTATGGGTACGCCAAAAAAGTTAATTATACAGAATCTGGCTAGTCACAAAGCCAAAGTAAACTATATCAATGAAAGGTTGAGAGGAAAGAAGAAGCACATAAGAAACTGGGGTTATTTTAGGCTAGATAGAACAGGGAAGAAAAGTCAGTTAAAATGATTAGAGGAGTTTCAGAAGGTGTGGTCTGCGGTTAGTGAGTTCAGAGTGAGATCTTTCTACCAGTACATTTTAGTGCAGTTCATGATTCTATCCAATATCTCATAATAGTTTCAAAAGAATTAAAAGGTTTCCAAACGCTGTTAGTCATAAATATCAAAATAAGATGAATACTTTAAATGATTTACCACGTATATGAAAAAAAGTTATACAAAATAATCTCCAGCTTTAAAGTTAGAACTATGTCTATCTATCTATATATATATTTACATCTATATCTATATAGATCTATATATATAAATAGCTCTCTCTCTCTATACAGTATATATATATATTATTATTTTTTTTATTATTCAAATATACTTTGGAGCCCCTCCCAATCCTGTTACAGTACCAAACACAAAGGCTTTAAAGTTTTAAGTCATAAATTAATTCCTCCCTGCCCCAAACAAAAAAGCTTCATCACTGCAAACAGCTTCATATCTTGAGGTCACCCCGTCTATCCAAGCTGCTAATTAGAGGGTAATATAAACTCACAATACCTAAACTTGTGTTTTGACTTGCAGTACATTAGCCCCACTGATAAGAACCATAAAGACAGTCGAGGATGGTCCATTTTCTGTGACATGCCTGACATATCTCTGATTTAATGCGGTGGAAAGAGGTAATGAGGAAATCAACATGCAATTCCAGGACACATTAGATAAGAGAATAGCCTTGTTGGCAGGTCTGTAATGGCAGCCTATCCCTTTCAAATATTCAAAGAAAGAAAGCAAGATGTGAAGATGAAGCAAATGAAGCACAATGCAGTGATGACTGGGAGTCAGTTTGCATGTAACCACACTAGACCTCACAAGTGGTACAAAGACAGGGCGCTGTCCATTGATTGGCTCAATTGATCAAACAGTCAATCATTCATTGACCTGTAGCCAAAGTAAGGATGCAGTATGCTTTTCACAATATGAGGATCTGGTTTGCCCTTTGTAGTTCATGCAGAGAGTAACAATGTGGATGCTCAACAATGAGCAGAAACATCAAATATCAAAACTAATTACATATTTCTGTATCCCTAAGAGAGCTAGTTACAAATGACTTATAAAAGTCTCCCGTAGAAAGGAAGAGAGAGAGAAAAACACCACTGGTGCTTCAATGTCAAGAAGCAGTATGGAGTTACAAGCCACTCAGCACATGTCATCAGCAAAGAATATCCTCTTAAAGCTTGAATTCAACAGTGTGTTTTGACAATTCTGTCTCAGCCTTGACTGGCAGAGAATGGCAGCCAATCCCCATCTCAAATGTGACAAGGAAAAACAAAGCCTGTCAGAATGAGTTTGAGAGATGTCTACTGAGAGCCACATGTGGAGAGAAACAGCGTCGGGGAGGGGGAAAGTGGCGGAGAGAGTAGAGGTGGGGGGGAGGTTTGGAGGAGAAACCGTTACTCCTCCACACGACTCTGTCCCTGAGACACACGTCATGCTGCTCCCCCCTCAGTGGGGGACTCTGATGGGATACTGTCTGTGCGGCACTCCCCCCCTGGGTGATTGATGAGTCTCATTTTGCCAATTAATGGAGAATTCCCTGTTGCCTACCATCAGATTGCCGTTTGTAACTGTTAGTGTTTCTGACTGTCACTGATTCCTTTTAATTAGTGATATCTCCCTTGTCTAAGGTTTCTAGTTTCTAGGACGTGCAAAATGTAAGGCTTAGTAACTGCTGCATACTGCAGCATTCATCATTATGAATAGACAGAAGAGTGGGGAAATTTTTGAAAGAACCAAGGTAAAAGCTGCCATTATGATGTTTATCACATTTAAAGCAATTTTTTTTTTTATCTAAAAACTCACCAATGACCATGGTTTTTGCATCTTTTTTATAGCTTTTGGAAGTCAGAGGCAAACTCACACACAAATATTTCTTCTTTAATGTGGCCACAAGGGAGGCAATGGTACGATAGCAGAAAATGGAGAGTGAATTTTTCATATGTAAAAATAGTAGAATGATACTAATAGAGAATGCAGGTCATCACAAATTAATGCAGACAGATGGCAAACAATCTTTATGCAATAAAATGAAAAATTTACTTAATTTACGCACATACTGTGGCATGTTTAAAAACAAAGAGAATATAGTATTAACAGTTAATCAGAGAACATCAATCACAGATACTGTAAAAGGACATTGTGTGTGTGTGTGTGTGTGTGTGTGTGTGTGTGGGGCGGGGGGGGAATCGGCAGACCAAC
>NW_015150472.1:1752266-1776927 GCF_000732505.1 Cyprinodon variegatus
CATTAGGTTTTATGAAATTATTATGGTATAGTAATATTTAAAATTTAGGCCCAATATGGCTACATAAGGTATAAATGTACTATTTAATTTATGGTACATTTCCATAATACTACATGTTCCTGGCAACGATGCGCAGTATGAATGGCATCTGGTAATTGTGCAGAGCACAGTGTCAAATGGGCAGGCTTTTGAGTTATAGAAGAAAGCTAACTGATTAGATTTATTTTTCTCAGTAAATTAACATTATGACGAGACTAGATTAAACACAATTCTATTACTCAATACTTTTCAAAAAAGGAATAGGTATAAGTGAAGGCTTATATTCACACTACTCCAGTGGGTTGATATGATCATGGTTCATTAATCTATTAATAAAAACTATTAATTGGATTTAAAACAGGTGATACTAATCAAAAATGGGAGTAAGTAGGGCACTGGAGAGAAAACCCAATGTATTATAGGTCAGCAGACTGCCAGGTTATAGTAAACAGTAAAATATTAAAGTAGATAGGAAAATATAATTTCCTATCAACTTTCTACTTTTTGGGTTGTTGGTGGGCTACCCTACTGATGCTTAAACAATTTTCACCAAGAAACCCAGAAGTATCTGTCAAGGACTGACAAAATGAGCCTTTAACAGCCAGGTCAGCTGATGATGATGTTCCACTACTGTGGTTTATTTTTCTTTCTTTTATTTATTTATTTATTTATTTATGTATTTTTATTTTAACTACAGTGCTTTATAACAGAAGCTAAACAAACTGGTATAGTATTTTGGTGTACCTGGAGCATGACATTTCTCTTTGCAAATGCACTCTGACTATGGTATATTGTGGATTCCCACCCTCAAAATGTTGTAAAACCTTTCAAGGTCTTATTTACTTGACAAATAACTCTGGTCACGTTTCTCCTCTGCTTGGATTTGATAGAATAATTTGCGAACAATGGGGCTCACCATTCACCTGCGTCTGAAGAATTTCATTAAAACATCAAATGAAAGTGAAATCATGAGCCATGACGCTGGAAAGCCAGGATAGCTAAGCAGAAAAGGATGGCTGGTGTCTACTGTGGGATTAAAGCTCGGCAACAAGTGCTCATGGGGGGCTTTGCAGTAAACCCAGGAGCCCATGACAAATGAGGGCGGTTGGGCCTGTGTCTATTACCCAGCACTAAGCCCAGGCCTTTTGGGGAAGTAATGAGGTGCAGATTGGAGCCTCTGCCGATGGGTTCTTAAGTCTGAATTTCAGTAGAGCAGAAATAATCAGCAGAGACCTATGTCAATAGTCTGAGAGCTATACAACTGCTGAACAACACACACAGAAAGACTAAATAAAACAGATCATCTAAACAAATAATTCACTATTATAGCATGACGAATACCCAAGACTTATCAACTTGACACATATCACTGTTGACTACTTAAGTTAAGTCTTAGAAGAAGTCATGAGATTGACAGTGTCTCAGATTGTGTTTTAGTGAGCAGGTTAGCTGGCTTGAACACCTACAGGACATGACACATCCCAGAGGACTCCCTGCAGGACTGGCAGGGCATGGAAACCATATCAGAGGAATGTGACACTTGTTTAGTCTGAAGCCAAAGGTCCCAAGTACATCAAGGGAGAATCTTTTTGCTTCATGCCACACCTCCTCTGGGCTCTAGAGAGTGGCAATCTTACTCTACCGGTAAACAGAGCCGTTTCATGGGGCCAAGTGTCATAGTCTAACAAGACACTGTTTGCCAAACAGTAAGGAAATTCCCTCTCATGGCATTGGGAATAATAGGTTGGACAAGTTTTGCTCCAATAACTTTTCCTTTTTACAAGTTTTGGAGATTGTTGTTCTTTTACAAAGTAAAAATTATTTATTTTATTTGCACAATACAGCATTTGTATAATTTAAAATTATGGACTAAACATGTTATCTGTCTGGCTTGTGCTCCCACATCTGACTTAAACCATAGCTTTAAATTAAGCTTGAGCTAAAATTCTAATTGTATGTGTAAAACACTCTTTTACTGTTTCTAAAACCTTAAATAGTATTAGTCTGAAGCATTTGTGTGCTTTGCTTTTGAGTTATGTGCCATCCAGACCCCTCAGGTTAGCAGAGGCAGGTCTTTAATTAATCCCGAGAGTTAGGAGAATAAAGCCTACAGGGAAGCATCTTTTACTTATTATGGACCATGACTGTGGTACAGGCACCCTGGGGACCTGAGGGCAGCTGGGAAGGTTCACAGTTTTAAAGGCAGAATTACAGCAGAGTTAAACCCAACATTATTCATACCTTTGGGACATTTGGATTTAAATAAATCTTAAATTTTTTCCATTACCTTTCTTCTTAACTTTCAGATTTCTGACTTTAATTCAATAGAGAATTTTGTGGAAGAAGCAACATGTTGACCCCCCAAACTCGTCAACTATTGATACTTGCTAATAACTCCCTGTGTGTACTGCGATACTGATGTCATGGGGCTGCCCCTCATTATATACTGATGCACAGGGTGCATTACAGGTTTCATGCATTGTGTCATGTGACACACATGAAATTTCTACCCTACAAAGACATTGTTGGTACTGCATGGTGACATGTTTCCTAGTGTTTGTTTAGGTTTAAGGTTGGGGGTAAGGGATAGGTTAGTATTGGGGTCACAGTTTACAGTTCATTTAAATTTTTGCGAGTACAGGAAATCTACAATGTCTTATGCACCCTGCAAGTCAAAATCGCTTGAAGGGTTTCCCCTCTCAAGTTGGTCATCAATCATAAGAAGTGTTTGATGTAACTATTTTTCCTTTATATTTCAAAGGTGAAAGGTGCAGTTTCCTCTTGACAGCCACGACAAAAACGTATTAGCTTTAGTCGCATTTTAGTCATTACGATATGTGATAGTTTTAGACGGTTTTGGTCGACTAAAACTTATAAAGGTTTAAGTCTAGTTTTATGTTGTAAAAAAGTTAACCTTTACCAGACTGACAGCTCTTGCCTAGATACTACAATAACTGGGTATAGAATGCAACTGCCATGCAGTTCATCATTGTTGTTTGGGCAGAAAACTTTGATTTATAGAATTTAAATAAACTTTTATGAATGAATGCCCTACTTTATAAAAAAGTGTCTCACAAAAGCTGTGAAAATAGCACATCTAGTTTAAGTTTAATATAGGTTAATATAGCTGACATATAAGCTAACAAAATGTACAGTAAAGGAATGTTTTTAGACATACAAGGTTTCGACTCAAAATCAAACACTTCCTGATCTACTATGAATTATGCATAACACACAGATCAATAAAATCTTCATTGCTCTAAAAAAGCAAAGAACAAACACATTCTTCTTTCAACTATGGCAATTTTGGCATGTTAAGCTCGTCAGTTTTTATTGTCGTCATAAAAAAAGGAGCATTAACGAAATGATTTCTTCATCGTCATCACTGGAAACACACCGGATGGAAACAACACTGGAAAGGGGTGAATTTTTCATAGCATGGTTCTACTCATACCATGAACTCAAAGTGGTGCTCGTTCCTTTCTATTTGTTTTTTCATCAATCATTTTATTTTTTTTTATTAAACTTCTTATGTTAATTATTTATTTTTATTCTTTTTAATATTTTGTGTTGCCTTGACAACACTGCAATATACTTTTCTTTTTCCTCTCATGCCCAGCACTTTGAATTATGCTGCTGAAATGTTCCACGTACAGAAAATAAACCTTGCCTTGTCGGAAAGATGTTTCCTATTAAGTCTTTGATGCTGATTGTAAAGTTTCTCGTCCATTTTTTTGCTTTCTTCTGTCATTTTAAACTTTTCTCTCAGTTTTCCTTCTAATTATGACAATACAGCAATAAAACATGAAGAAGCTTTTGTCTAACTGCCAAACAGCGCAACAATTACTTTCTGCAGATTCTGAGACTGCAGACACCCCTCACTAAACCCTGCTCTGTGTTTGTGTGTTGTATATTAATGGCCTAATTTGTTTATTCATAACTATGCATTATTAGTTTCTCCAAAGAATACCTGTTATTTTGTAATGGCGCCTTGTATGTTAGTTTAATTTAATCTCCCGTTTGGAATTTTATATTTGAAATAAGGCAACATCCAGTAAATAATGAATAACAGTCCTTTATAAGAGTTTTATTGAATTTACTTTAAAAAAATGAACGCAGCTCGAAAGTGATGAAATTGTAGCCCGTGTTGGTGTCTTGAAGTTTGTTAGATTAGGCCCTTAAGCAATGCAAAGCTTGCATTGCACCATGTAGCTGATTAGATAATTTGTCTGTAGCGGCTACGACTCAGTTGATTTAATAACAAAGTATTCCCTTTGCAAAGCACACCATTCTTAAGAGCTGTTGGTTGCAAGCACATCTAAAAAACACATTCCTTGAGATGTGCTTGCAAACACCATTCTTAAGAGTTGGTGGTTGCAAACACATCTAAAAAACACATTCCTTGAGTTTTATTTTTTTTAATGTTCATTCATATACTTCTTTCCACTGTAGCACCAAATACAGAGATGAAGAGCAATGGCAGCTTGATCACACATGAGAAGATGACACATATGAATGTTAAAAACAATTAATTATAGCTGAATTTTATCTTTTAAGTAAAATACAATAGAGTTATCAGGTCTCACCTTTGAATTCAGCAAGTGTTCATCCAGTTGATACCCATTAAAAAGTGTGACTTTTTAATTTTTACCTCAACAATGCATTATTCATTATGAAACATAACTAATTATGAAACATAACTAATTATTTTGAAGTGCAACTTTTTTTTGCATCGCCTTTTCTTACTTGATTTTTAGCAGTCATTTGCAGAAGTCAGGCAGGAGATGGGACTGTTAAAGAACCTGAATTTATTTAAAGTTGTTTCCATGGCCTTTTTTTTTTTTCTTTGTAATTAAAAGACGATGCAGTTCGACTGTGCTTTGCTTAATTGGCCAAGCAGTTTACAGTGCATTTCATTAGCAGGGAGAAACACACATATCAGTGTTGAGGAAGGGGGTTTAAAAGAAGGTGGCGGTTCAGAGAAAATGCTAACATTATGCAAAGGAGTTAGTGGGGAAGGGTTGTTGTTTTTTTGTTTTTTTTTTAAAGAAAATATTGGTACTTACTGAAAGTGCTTCTAGCATGAGTTGACCTACTTTTATCAAATACCAAACATAAAAGAAATAAACCAAATGAATCCGCTACAATACACCTTGTTCAACATATGAACTGAAATGAAAATATGTAGCTCTACAGTTTTTTTATGCTTCTACGTTGTTTCACTGAAATGTTTGAGACGATAAATAACGTTAATATCTGATGAAAGAATTTTGATACATAAAGTTTGGTTTAGAGGATGCCTTCTATACTGTGTTAAATGCCACACTACACCTCATACCTGGCTGTGCCGGCCATACACTGGGCTCACACTGAACAAATTGTTCTGCAGAAAGTTACTCACTCCTTAAGGGCGGATTATACTTCTGCAACCGGACACATCAAATGTCGCTTGCGTTTGGTCGCAAACCAGTTTTGCTGGTATGCTTCTGCAACAGCAGCTTCCTTTCAAAATGCTAGGGGGAGCCTATTCAAGAACTCGCAAGAACTTCGGCGGATGGTCACTTGTAAGTACGACAAAAATGTAAAAGAAATATGCTAGAATTTGTGTTTTTTTTTTTCATTGGATTGAAACTTCCAAACAGTAGAGTTTACTTGCAGAACTAATGTAGGTGTTTCTTCCACTTACAATCAACCAACTGCAAATAGAACATCTTACAGTCTTGATTTCATAATTGGTACCTCTGCACAAACCAACCTCCAGCCAATTATGCCAGCCAGTTATGTGATGTTTTCTCCATCCATAAACTTATTACAGTGAAGGTCTTGCTTTTAAGAGTAAGGAAAATCAGAAACGAGGACCCTGTGTGAATCTTTTTCTAGGTTTTTAAAACATAGAGGTAGTATTACAAGCCCCCCTCAGGGCTAATAAAAAGGGCATCTCTCATGACCCAATGTGGGTGGACTTTCAAATAGTAGGTATCAGTATCATAGCAAAATGTGTACCGCTGCTCAAAGAACCAGCTACTGGTGTTTGGCTCTGAAAGTGCCAGTTAAGTAATAAACTAGATCATCAAAACTGTTCTAGTTCACAGAAAATGGCAGTTTAAGTGCAAACAAACAATAAAAAAAAACAAAAAAAACAATGACTAAGTCTAACTAAACTCTTGAGTTAAAATTGATGACTACTTATGTAGTGCAGCAAGCACAAAAAAGCACAGTCCGTTTTTCTGATCTAATTCATAAGCTGACACACAGTTTCAGTGACTGTTAACTAAAGCTTTATCTCTGCTATAATAACTTCAAAATATAGAGCAGGGGAAGTTATTTTAAGTCATCAGGGTTTTCTGTACAGCATATTTTAAGTATTACCCCGCTTCAACACTAGATTTACAGTAAATGAAAGGGTCATTAGTAGCACTTTCAGACTGGCTGTGGAAAATATGCAAATTGATGCAGGTATATCAAGGCTGAGAAACATCTGAAACATGTCATAAGGAGCATAAATGGCCACCTGTAACTTCAGTAGCTTGTAGATCAGTTTATTCAGATTCAAACTCCAGATTCAGAAAATATGATTTTATTCCTGCCTAGTGGGCCGAAATTTGGAGCTTGATTGTCCAAATATGTTTCTCACATTCTTCATTCACCAAAGCTTTTCTGTAGTCCCATGAGATTATAATTTGGTCCAGACAGATGCTTTCAAAGGCTATCCAGTCCTCTAATCATATCAAATCAAGAGCAGCGTGTGTATTCTCAGTGCAAAGTCAAGCTTGTTCTGATACTCAGCTGGACCCCACCAGGGATGCTGCTTGTCATGAATCCTGTTAAAGGTGTTAATGAACTTGATCTTGAGGTGTATTTGTGAACAGGAGGGAGTCTGGTTTGGGAATCTCAGGTTCTCATCTTTGCTTTTTGCTAATTAATTGGTTCTGTTGGGATCTGTAGGCCAAGAAACTTCAATGCACAAAGTGGTTTGTTGCTGAGTTTAAAAAAAAGGAGTTTAAGCATTTTACTATGTTTTTCAAAATGGGTGGTTGGATCAATTACTACAATTTATTGTAGAAAGGTTGGGTGGGGGGGGCTTTAGAGATAGAGCTTAAAGCTCAGAGTCCAGTAACTGCTCCTCTGCATCGAAATAAGTAATTTAGGATTGTTTGGGCACCTATCCATTAGGATGGCTCCTTGGTGTCTCCTCTGGAAGACAGTTTGCTAAATGAAAGGCTGTATAATCAAGGACTGCAACAGTACTTTCACCTGGAAGACTTTTATCAACATGTTGCGATTTCAACAGGCTGCTTGAAACAAACTCCACCCTGTAGACCTAAAGTAATACCCTACTACCCTACTACTGTTGCTCATTTCAAACAAAATTAAAGACAGCTTCATGGTTCCTCCCTCTCTACAGCTTTTTGTTACTCACTGAGTAGAAACAAAGAAAAGCTTTGACTCTGGTATTCAGGGAAATAAAAGGTTAAGCTGAATATCAATATGTTGGGTTAAGTCATTAAGTGCAGCACAGTGAGATGTATTAGACATGTCCGAGCATTCATCAAGCTTCTGCTCACTCTCTTATAGCCCCCCATCGAGCCACCTCACTACATCAATATTCTAGTATACAGAGTCCCCCTCTACTCTTCTCTCTAGCTTCCAGCAGCAAAAACACATTTCTACATGTGTGAGTGTGTGTGTGATGGTGCATGTGAGAGCTATAGCCTCTGCAGTGAAATAAGGCTCTCAGGGGGATTCTGCCTCAACTGTAGGGCCTATCTTGCCCCCCATTACTTCTGACAGATAGAGATCACTAAACTGCTGAACAAACACTCCATTCAGTAATTTGCATACATTACAGTAATGGAAAGAGAAAAATGTATCAATAAAGTCAAATGGAGTGCTTCTGGTAAGTCTTTTTCTTTCTTTTGGTATTTTTGCTGCTATTATTTCAGGTAAAAACTTTAACTAAAGGGTAATAAAGTCATTTGACAACTTCCTAAATTTACTTTTTGCTTGAAAATTATCTAGAGAAGGAAAATAAAATAAAAAATAAATAAAAAGGAGAAAAAATACATTTTTTTTATGTCATTAATTATAAGTAGGAATTATTATATGATATTTCTTTATCATTTAAAACCATCATTCACAATGCATAAATAACAACTAATTATCTAAATGCATTGTAAATTACTCCTCCATTTCATTGCCTCCCTCATTCTCTAATGCACACCTTAGCAAAGACTGTCTCATTCATCACAGGCCACAACAGTCAAGACAACAGAGCTTCACTTAACTTTTTCAGGGTTGCTCAAGCATTAAATGCATGACTTTTAGCTGCTGTTGTTCTTCCATCTGTCATGCTTCAAAGAACCAACATCCTTTTTTTTTCATTCCTGGACAAAGTTTAAGAAAGGATCTTTACTTTAACTCTTCCATCTCTCCTCGGGCAATGGAACTGTCAATCTCAAATAAACAGTAGCCTTGTTCCAAAAAGTCATTGTTCATGTGGTGCATCACTGAGGCTCAGAGGAAATGTTGGAGGTCAAAGGAGGTTTTTAATTTGCTCAATGCACCAGATACATTCATACAGCCAAATTGAAATGCTGATCCTCACAGAACCCCGGTGCAAAATGTGGTGACAACAACACCCGGTATAAACAACAGCAAGCAACAAATAGGCCTTATATTAGGCAGAGGTCACACAATGCAATAAAATGGATCAATAAAGTGGAGAGATGAATAAAGAGGAGGGGTGCAGTCCCTGACTTGTTTATAATAGCGCAACTTAAACCTTCTATGAATAAGCAGGTCTTTTAAGTCTGTATTTTTTCTACGTATTAGCTTATTAGCTTCCTTTAGTCACTACAGTTAAGAACACAAAATAACATATGAGGACAAATTTTTTGTTTGAGTGATTTTTTAGAGGGTGCACAAGAATATATGAAGCTACTTACTGTAGACTAAAATATTTTCTATAGCATGTTGATAAATGTTTTTGGTTTACATTGGCCCTAATAGCTAAATTCTGCATTCTTGGATTAAAGTGTGTTTCTAATGCCTCATCTAGGATACTTGTGCACAATGAAGTCAGAATTACAAAGCACACTGAGCAAAGTGTGTGCAAGCAGCACTGACGCACATTGTGGGTCTTGTTTGTGAGTATTTTTTTTTTGTGTGTTTTCTTTAAATACACCTTAAAACATCATCCATGTAAGCCCATCAGGATTATGATCCTACTTTTAAATAGTCTGTACTACTATCCAGTGGTGGACCTCCCCACACCAGTATGCTATCCAATCAGTCTGGGCTTTTCCACTTCCGTCCATGGCGGCTGAAAGTGAAAAACTGTTTTTCAGTATGTGATCAAAAATTGCAGGTGCCAGACTAAAAAAATCCAAAAATTTTTCACATGCAAATTTTGACATTTTAACAGATTTTAACATTTAATGTAGGTAATAATTATAAATTGTTTTGCTTGAAGGTTGAAGTATTCTCACTTGTCCTTGCACATAAAAAAATCATTTTCCTGGTTTTTAATTAATTTAACTGACAATCGATTTTGATTATTCTACATTTCACAAGTAAGAAATTGACTTTATCTCTCCGCCCCTTTAGGTGGTAGTAATACGTCTAACGAGTTTACCATTACACCAAAGGAACCAGAGAGTTGCAGTTATTCAAGTAAAATAAAGCACTTTTTAAGCACTTTTTCATGCAACAGTAAGATCTTGTGACAGTGGACTTTTGAAAAGCAAGATTTCAAGGTCAGGAAAAGAATGAAAATCTCGATTAAAACTCCTACATGGTTAGTGCAAAGAAAAATCACAATCACAATGATACGAAAAAAATATATTTTCCAGATCCGCTCCTCTCATTGGTTGACATGCCGCACCAGGCTAAAACTGTTCTTTTGTAATTCCTGAGCTTTGAGGCCTGTCAACATTTGAAATGCTCACAATACATCATGCCCTATGCTTCAAATACTTCCAGATGTGAGGTGCCAAACGGTCCAAACATGCTACAAGACTTCTCGACATCCCTTGACGGGCAAAGACTTTGCATATAAACCAAATGCCCTTGATACTCAAAAAAGTATTTGGTCTGAACCAGTAATAGACTATGAAGTTGTCTACCTAAGATAACAGGATGGGTAGGCAGATAATGAAATAATTTTATGTGTTTGTTTTCTATCCTTGGTCAGTTATGGAATACACTAAATTTGGACATTTTTCAACAACTTGAGTGAAAGGTGCTGTAGGAGATCTTGGAAAAACGGTTCCAGCAAGCTATTTTTTGAACATACACAACCATGCCTCTCCCTTCAGACCACCCCTCGAAACCACGCCTTCAAAACACATGAACCTGCATGCTGTCTGCAGCGCTGATGCAGAGCACTATGATCACTCCTCTGAAACAGTTTATTAACGCCTAAATTAACATAAAATGCCGAAATCTGCCGGAAAAACATGTTCGCTTTTATTATCCTGGTGCTTGCAGTTTAGATTATGTACATGTGGCAAACAGCGAGGAGGTGACTGGGGCATTGGCTGCTGTTGAATGGGATTCTTAGTGACAGAGAACCGCCGGTGTATGGGGTCTGTGCGGTTCCAACAGAAATAATATTTGAAGGCAGGATGGTAATCTGGATGAACTGACTGCACTGACCATATTTTTAGGTGGACTTTCTCACTTCAAAATAGATTCCAACTACTAGAAAGGAATGGGTAGCTCCGCCCAACGCGCATCAGACACATTTTCTACAGAGCAGCAGAGATACTTCAGCTGCGCATCAGAACTAAACTTGTTCAAGCATCAAAAATTAAGCAGCACACATGTTTTTGCTGCTGTTGCTGCTTTAGGTGTGAATAGGGGGACCAGACAACCTCTTTCTCCCGGACATGTCCTACTTTTCATACCTACAAAAATGTCCGGAGGGGAATTTCAAAATCGTCTGGGATTTTGCAGCAGAACCGAGCTGTGAGCTCCGGGGCTGGGGACAGAGCAACCGAACCCGACCCGGTGACGGGGGGTCAATTCATTCATGTGTCAGGGTACGTTCACAGGGGTAGGACAAGCAGACGATCATGATTGACGTGTCAGGAACCAATCGTGTACAACGAACCGTCTTTTGTGATTGGTTGGGGTTATTCATTGATTTCTAACTGTAGCGAGGACCAATTATTTTAGTTTCCCTTCCAGACCTTCTATTTCCCTGCTGGCTAAGCGGCTGTGGGGAGATCTTTAAGCCACATGATGAAAAAAGTGTCAGGAAAGATCTCCTACTGCTCCCTTTAAGGTAAGGCACTGCATTCCATTATGAACCCAAACTACCATTTTAGTTTCCCTTACATGGGCCCATCGCTACTACAATGCCAAATAGCTTGAAAACTGAAATAGCATCTCACATAACATTTGGTTTAGAAAAACTTAAGGCAGCCAAGACAGCTGTTGGCAGAGCTTTTGAAATACATGAATATAGGGAGCAAAATGCTCTAAGGTTTTTTTGTTTCTTTCTTTTTAAAGTTTTTTCCTTTCTAAACTGTGAACCAAGAGATTCCAAGACCCCACCACACTGAACCACATTTAGCACATTTCCAGATAACTCCAAAAACAGTTAATGTTTGTGGATGAAAGACATAACTATCACTATTAAGTACATCACCTGTACAATGAAGAAAAGTTGCTGTTAATCTCTTACATGGACACATCACATGTTTCACATTTACCAGCTGTGTCACATCAAAACTCATGGAGCGCAACATAAACTGGTGAGACTAATAAAACAAATCTACTGTATCTAAGAGATAAAGTAACAAGTATAATATTTACTGTTGCCTTTCCTCCTACAGTCAAGGCAATAAAATCAAGAAATGTAATTTGAACTATAAAAAAATTAAATAACAGGGAGTGCATATTTTTAAAGCTGAGAGAAATTCAAAAGTTAACATGACGGACATGACTATATCAATTGGTTTCATTTTTGTTTTGTTGTATTCTCAGTTGACTAAAAAGCCAACACTTGACAGAGTTACCTGGTTTCAGAGAGATATCATCAAACCAAGAGGAAATTAGTGGTTTTTGTCAGTTAAACTTGTTTTCAAATTAACCTGCAATCATGTTTTTTCACCACTGAAATGGACACAAAAATGCTAAAGATGGCAGATGCAGCCCACTTTAATTAGCTGAAATTATGTCTGAGAGACATGGGAGCATAATGAGGTTTGGAATTGTGCCAATAGACTGAGGGAAGCAAAAAAAAAAAAACATTTAACTTTCCAATATCAGAAACAGGAATAGCAGGTAAAAAATCTATTTGTTTAGCGACATTTTATCAGTTTTATTAGAGCATGATTTAATCTCCTGAATTTTTAAAACTACATAATTCTGTCTGCTGACTTTTTCCTTATTTCAAGCAGATATAATAGTGGAATTAAAATATAAGGCCAAGTTTAGCATCCACGTAAAGTGGGCTAAAAAGTATTTAGTCAGTTACTGATTGTGCAAGTTCTCCAACTTAAAAAGAAAGGAAAAAGCAAATTTATTTATAGGGACAAATCAACTATTAGACAAAATAAATTTAAAAGATACCCAGGAATTTAACATTGTAGGCTTTTTTTAAAGAACATATTTTAAAAATAATTATTAAGTCAATAACAAAAATTATCCTCAGCACTTTGGAGCAGAAGCATTGTTGGGAATGACAGAGGTCCAACAGTTCCTGTAAGTCTTCACCAGGTTTGCTCACACTGTAGCTGGTATGTTGGTCAATTCCTTCATATGCAGATGTCTAGGGCAGTGATGTTTCAAGGCTGTCGCTAAGCAACAAGGACTTTCAACTCCCTCCAGAATGATTCTATGGGGTTGAAGTCCGGAAACTGGCTAGACCACTCCAAGACCTTGAAGTGCTTTTAACATAATCAGTCCTTTGTTACCAAGGCGGTTTGTTTGAAATCATTGTAAAGCTGGAAGAACCAGCCATATTCAATACTCTCATCGATGGAAGCAGGCTTATGTTTAAAATGTCACCATTCATGGCTTTGTTCATTATTCCCTTATCACAGATCAGTCATCCTGTTATTTCACAGAAGAAAAAAAAAAAAAGTAAAAGCTAAACAAAACATGATGTTTCCACCTCCATGTTATGGAGTTTATGGGATGCAACCCATTCATTATTATACCTAAACACGACACGTTGAGTTGGTGCCAAAAAGTTCTATTTTGGTTCCATCTGTCCACATGATATTCTCCTCATTCTCTTCTAGATCATCCATATGCTCTGACGGTCCTAGACTGTACTGGCTTGTGTGGGGTGGGGGTGGGGGGGCTGGCATTGAAGGATGTGAGTCCCTCTCGGTGTAGAGTGTTACTGATGGTAGCCTTTGTTCCTCTGGTTCCAGCTCTCTGCAGGTCATTCATCAGGTCCCTTCATACTTCTAGTTCTTGGATTTTTGCTCACTGTTCTCATTATCATTTTGACCCCATGGTGTGAGCTCTTATATGGGGCCCCAGAGAGAGGAAGATTATCAATGGTCTTGTATATCTTCNTTTAACATTGTAGGCTTTTTTTAAAGAACATATTTTAAAAATAATTATTAAGTCAATAACAAAAATTATCCTCAGCACTTTGGAGCAGAAGCATTGTTGGGAATGACAGAGGTCCAACAGTTCCTGTAAGTCTTCACCAGGTTTGCTCACACTGTAGCTGGTATGTTGGTCAATTCCTTCATATGCAGATGTCTAGGGCAGTGATGTTTCAAGGCTGTCGCTAAGCAACAAGGACTTTCAACTCCCTCCAGAATGATTCTATGGGGTTGAAGTCCGGAAACTGGCTAGACCACTCCAAGACCTTGAAGTGCTTTTAACATAATCAGTCCTTTGTTACCAAGGCGGTTTGTTTGAAATCATTGTAAAGCTGGAAGAACCAGCCATATTCAATACTCTCATCGATGGAAGCAGGCTTATGTTTAAAATCTCACCATTCATGGCTTTGTTCATTATTCCCTTATCACAGATCAGTCATCCTGTTATTTCACAGAAGAAAAAAAAAAAAAGTAAAAGCTAAACAAAACATGATGTTTCCACCTCCATGTTATGGAGTTTATGGGATGCAACCCATTCATTATTATACCTAAACACGACACGTTGAGTTGGTGCCAAAAAGTTCTATTTTGGTTCCATCTGTCCACATGATATTCTCCTCATTCTCTTCTAGATCATCCATATGCTCTGACGGTCCTAGACTGTACTGGCTTGTGTGGGGTGGGGGTGGGGGGGCTGGCATTGAAGGATGTGAGTCCCTCTCGGTGTAGAGTGTTACTGATGGTAGCCTTTGTTCCTCTGGTTCCAGCTCTCTGCAGGTCATTCATCAGGTCCCTTCATACTTCTAGTTCTTGGATTTTTGCTCACTGTTCTCATTATCATTTTGACCCCATGGTGTGAGCTCTTATATGGGGCCCCAGAGAGAGGAAGATTATCAATGGTCTTGTATATCTTCCATTTTCTTACATTTGCTCCTACTGTTCACTCTTCCCAGCCTGGTGCAGGTCTACTTCTTTCAACAGTTCTTTGGAATTAGCCATGATTGAGTTTTTAGTCAGACTGTTTGAGAATGTGGACAAGTGTTTTTTTTTATACAATAATGAGTAACAACAGGGGCCAATAATACAGGAAACAAAAGCAGTACAGAAGCAGTTACTACAGGTCTGTGAAGGCCAGACATCTTGCTTTTTTTGGGGGGGCAAACACATATTTTTCCACTATAATTCACTAAATAAATTATTTAAAAATCCTACTGTGATTCCCTCTATTTAGTTTTCTCATTTTGTCTCTCGTAGTTGAGCACCGTCATGAACTTTATAGACCTCTCTCATCTTTCTAAGTAAAAGAACTTGCAAAATCAGTGGCTGACTAAATATTTATTTGCCCCACTGCGAATCTTATTAGTAAGCTGTAGAACAGTTTGTTCAATGTTGATCCAAATTAAACTTGTTGGCCTAAATTCTAAAGAGATAAAAAAAAAAAAAAAAAGAAAAACAACAACCCTCTATACTAAAACTATCATCAATACATGTATTTTTTAAATGGAAGAAAAAATATCAGACACCTCAAAAGCTTTCTAAGCTTTTAATACCAGACCATGTAGGTCGGATTGGGAGAAGAAGGGTAGCAGAGTGTTTTCAGGTCATGACCAGCTGGCTTCTCACTGCTTACCTCTAGGGAGGAGCTCCAGACAGTGAAAGAGAGCCATACTGCAGTAAATCTACACCTCACCATTTCCTCTCACTCCAGTCTCCATTTCTCCAAGGATTCAGGGAATCAATACTGGTATCAGTGGGCAGAGCAGCTTTCCTGCTTGCAAGCTCTGTTCCTGAACCACTAGCAGCCATGTGGAAGTTGACGTTTATTCATTAGTTTCCATTTCATCACTTTAAGTCCTTTTTAGGAGGGATTTAAAGCCATTTATTTGATTTTAGAATATCACTCTCATACCACTCAACGTGTAAATAAATACAAGACTAATGGAAGCATGTATCAGGTTATATTTTAGCATCTAGAGTATGATTACACCCACTCACCTTTCTCTTAATTTTTTTTATCATTCTTGTTATTATGTTAGAAGCCACAAAAATGATCCTGGAGAGTGTTTTAATGTTTTTTTTTATTATTTCTAATGTAAGGGAACCTAACCTCTGGGTGTTGACACAAAATTTGATTTTGTCCATTGATCAAACCTGCAGGTTGAGGACCTTTTCTTTTCAGAGAGGATGTTGAAAAAAAATCAGGGACAAGGCTAATTTAATTTTGGCAGGAGTAGAGATGCCTGGGCTAGAGTAAAGCACTCTGTTATCAAAACAGGAGCAGTGCCACAAGGAAAGATGGTTCTGTGGAGAGGCTTGTGTGGCCGGTCAAAAGATGAAATCAGGGATAGGCGATAAGATGGTGTGAGGGGGCTAGAAGCCCCTATTAGAGGCCCTCTGGGGACAGGCATCAGTAGCAAGGTGAAGTAAAAATAGCCATGGGCACGATTTTCGCTCTTGGGACACAGGAAGAAATGAAAAGGGAGATCTGATCAACATTTTGCAGTAAAGCATTCAGATCCATTCCCCCTACATTCCCCTGGGTGTCACCTATCCCACCAAGCGACAAACAGCACAACAGTGCTGGCCAGAAAACAAACATGCAACTTAAGCAATACTACTGTAACCACATTAAATAATGTCATTCAGTGCAAATGAAATATAATAGTGCAGATGTGTGAGAACCATTAGGTTAAAAAGGATATGGACATCTTTTCTACAAACTTATCTTGGGGGTCATCCGTTTTAGGGAAATTCTCAATGTCGTTCTCAAGTTTCTGAATCTGTCGCTCCATTGTGGCCAGACTGCTCTTCAGGATTTCAGCAGACACTGCAAAACAGAACATGACAACAAAACAGAAAAGACAATAGATTGTTATCAATATTTGGATTTACTGGAAATAAAAAAACAAAACAACAACACTCTAATAAATTTAACACAAAGCCATGCAAAGGCTGCATTTAAAGGAAAACCAGCTGCGACTGGGGCAGACTGAGTGTTGCGACAAACTGACTACAGTAAACTCAATTTGTGTGTGGCCTAGAAAGCCTGCGTCTGTGTGTGTATCTTTGAGCGGCTACAGTGTGTAGTTGTGTCTGCTTTGGCTCATTAATCAGTCTGTAATCACTGTTTGCAGAGTAGCTGTGAAATCCACAGTATTCAGATTAGGCCTTTCAAGTAGAAACTTCAAACAGCTAGAAGTGTCTAATGGGATCAGACGGGACAGGACCATGGATGAGGAAACCATGTTTAGGTTGCAGTTAAGAGGATAGTTTTATTGATGCACATACACATGGATTCAACATAAATACCTTTACAGGATTTGTCAATGAATACCTAAAACTGGCACACAGAGTAGTGTATATTATATATATATATATAATTTTTTTCCTCAATAGTTCAATTTGATAATTAAATATAAAAACATTACATTATATATAATCAAATGGGCAAAAAGGTGGTTACACCCCGGACAGTTGCAGAGTAATAATATTTGAAATATGATATCATGAATTTCAATACAGCGCATTAAAAAAGTAGTGATTTGTTTTAAAACCTTGTTATAGATGCCTCTCACTTGTTTTAAAAACTCAACTTATTTGCTGAATAAAATTCAGCATCTAAATCTGACAGCGGCATTAACAATTTTGAGTTTATCTATAGATACATTTATTTGTTTGACTTCATTTGAAACGCAAAGCAACACAAACAGCTCTGGAAATAATAGTCTGATCTCATCAGATGCATCCACGGTAAGATCTTCATCTTTCTTTATCTAAGTATCAAAGTTCAGTTTGAGTCTTAGTTTTGTTCCAGACGATAAATAAAAGTAGATTAGTTTGTTCTCAAACCATCTCCAACCTCAAAATGCAATCTTACAGAATTGATTTACAGACACATTCCTACCAGATACAAACATTTTAGCTCTAATTCAGCGAGACTGAAGCCAGAGCTCTCCGTCATTATTGGACTTTACAGCTAGCTGCCTGGGTAGAAAGACTGGGAGATTCCCAGCCCCTCCTCCCCAATTCCCGTAAACTCCACTCCAGGGAATGACACTGAGCAAAACACAGTCTCACATAGCCTGTTTCTCCACTGATAGGGCCTCTGAGATCCATGTGCTTTGCCACTGTGATCTTAGCTTCACTAATGGTGAAAAGGGGGAAGCGAACAAGCAAGAGAGGTGGGCTGATGATGCAAGAAAAGAGACAATTACATTCACACAGAGCTGCTGGGAGGTCTTTGTCAGGCACTGTGCCTTCTGATAGTAGTATTATAGTAGCTTGAGGCCTGAGTGATAGTACTGAGTAATGGTTTGGCTGAAACAGTGATTATAGTAACTACTGTAGCCAAGAAATAGTGGCTGAGGCAAAGCAGGACTGGTGTTTCAAGGGAGCTGTTAACAGGATCAGAGCACAGCTATGGGACTTCCGAACAGACTATTGTTTACACGGGAGCTGCCCAGTGTGAGACACATTGACACAAATATAGGAACTGAACTCCTTACCCAGACATATCAATTTTTTTTACGCCATATTGTATATGTTCATAGGCTTGTTACCACTTTCTAGAGCTACATTAGGCATGTATTATGAGTTCATTTTTGAGGTAATTACTTGTTTGCATAATCTAGCATCAAATCCTTAAGGATGTAATTAGTAAATCTACAACAAAAATTATTTTCCAATTTCCAAGAAAAAAAAGGGGGAAACATGAGAGTCTCCTGAATATATGAGGTAGATCAGAGGAGAAACAGAGGACAAGTGGGGTTGGACTATCTGGTAATGGCTGCGAGGAAGAGCTGCATGGTCTTTTAACAGACATGCCGCACGGATACAACCGCAAGGCTACATGATGTATGGGGGACAAAGAGGAGAGCAGGGAGGACAAAAGGCAATTTGAAAGACAAGATTCTAACTTAACATATTTATTGATATGAGGTCTGTAACACTAGCTGTTGGCACATTCCTCATTCCTAAAGGAGGGAAAAAGGGGAAAAAACAAGATAAAGACAGAACACATTATGCTTGCCTTGTACCACTCAAATAAAGTGTCAGAGAAACACACTGTGTAGCTCACAATACCAAATCAACCACCGTAATGTTAACATGTCAATTTTCTGTTCTGTAATTTGTAAAAGGGGCAATTTTCTTTTTGATTTATAGACAAATAATTCCAGTTTGTCAAGCAGAGTGTTCTTTCAGTGCTGCCTTAGGATACAAGAAAAATCATTAATTTTTCTTTTTACACTTTAAGGCAAAATCTTCAAATAATATACACACTTTTTTGAATTCAGGTGAGATGGTACATAAATCTAAAAGTGCAGGTATTTCATAAATGCATCTCTTACCTTGGTGAAGTCAAAGTAAGAAATGTGCTTAGATTTTTGTAAAAATGTATATCATTTCTAAAAGAAACTACTTCAAAGCTTTCAATATAGTTTGAAGTCTTCCTAATAGAATCGACAAAAAGTAGGGTATTAATGCACTTCCCCACCCACACCTATTGCTGTACACTGCTGGCCAAAATACCAACCTTTCCTCGTTTTACTAGAAAGACCAAATTGTTAGAGTGCTAATACTTTAAAATACCAAAACTCATCTGGTGCATCATGCAAACAAAAAAGTCACTAATTAGTAAAAATTAAAAAATACGAGCTGCAAGAAACTCACAGATTGTTCTGGAACGGTGGGACTCCTTATTCAATTATTAGCTCATATCATCCTGTTATGGTGTGTTCACATCAAACACAATTTCAAGGACTTTTTGAACGTATTCAGATACCTCCGCTCATTTGACACATCGCCATGTAATTTGTTCCACTCCTGTCCTTCACCACATCATCAAATCAGATGAGCTTCTATCTGCTGCTTGCAGGTTTTATCTCAATATGGCGGACCTGGTTTTTACTGAGCCACTCACTTAAAATGCTTTCTCATTAGGGAAAACCTAATAAAGCTGCAAACTTTGGCCTCCCTGGGTTCACCAGATTCTTCAGAAGCTAAGCCAGTTTGGAGAGTACCACTACAGTACCTACCTCGGTAGCTGTGTCGGGATGAAAGCCACTTTCAGAGGTAGTTCTGTCTCTCCAGGAACCAGTTTGAGGACCTGCTGTCCTGGATTGGTGGATGACTCAGCTTCAGGGATACCAACTACAGACACTGTATTTCTGCTTCTGCAGGAAACCTATCCATTTGTCTAAGTAATGCACTGCAAGACGGCCGACAAATAGAACCTAAACGCACCTCTACATAGGGGTAAATATACTCGTTCTGGTCACTGGAATCACATTAAGTGTGAATGTACCAGTATAACTTCTACTAAATTTAAAGAATAATTACTCTAAACAAAATACAGAAAAGCAAGGAATTTAAAGAATTCCTTTTTTTTTTTTTTTTTTACTAAAATTAAAGATGAAATCAAGTTAGAGAATATTTGTGTAGATAGTCCAAAACTTATCATACCATTAAACTGTTATACATACTTTTCTTAGACTGAATGTATTGGAATTGTCATTTTTCTTCAAATTTTGTGATTTTAATTCTATGTGAAGGTTTTAAAACTACAGGGAAAAAAGTAAACTAGCAATTTACCTCAGTATTTTCACAATATGATCCATCAATTTTATAGAGGACAGCTATGCTATTCTAAAAGTATGCAGTGGGCACCAGATCTGATTGCATCCACTCAAGACAGTGTTTGTTATTCTACCAGATGTACAACAGCAGGTTTCAGAGGCGCCCTAAAAAAGTAACTAGTATATATTCTTCTTATCCTGAAAGCTGTGTCAGGCTCATGGTGTGGGGACCGGAAGGAACTTTATTGCAGATGAAACGTTGCCCCATGGAACCTCAGGGTTAAAAGCAATCTCGACCCAGCATGACGCCTCCCCCTCAAATCTCTCATGACCCTCCTTGCATATGCAGCACAGAACGAAATGAGGGAGCAACCTGGAAGAGGTTTTGCACATGGTAGGATGCATAAAATGAATGTTTTAGTTCTATGCATCACATAAAAGTCAAAGTTTTAGCATAAAAAAACCGGTGTCTTTCATTTTCAGTCGTATTTAAAGTAAATTGGATATCCAGTAGAAGGACAGGTGAAATCAACACAAATAAACAACAGTCTGTGCTCCCATTTCAGTAGGAGTCTAAGCCTCTCAAGTTGCAGTGGAGAGAGCAATATCGTTGCTGTTGCACAGCAGTCTCATTGTTCTTTCTGATTATCTTGGATCATGCGATGTTGCAAACAGCAGGCAGGAGAAAGTGGCAAATTAGAAAATTTAATGGACAGCATAAACAAAGAAGAGGGGGGAGTGTTGGTGGTCGAGAGTAATCTATTAACATTACTGTTCAGTATTCACATGTCAGAAGACTGACTTCTTGCTTTGTCACAGCGGCATAAATAAGTAAGAAGTTTGAGTCATTTATCGAATTCTAAATATTTACAACATATGTTATGTTGAATTATTTAGCATCACACAAATATCTAAGAGATAGCTGTTGAATTATACTGGAAAATAAACAATTGGCACACGCACCGCCTGAATTAATATACAAGTTTAACTGTGCACAAGTAACATTAAATCTTCTTTTTTTTCTGTTTTCTTCTCCTTTTCCTTTCATCATTAAGCTTTAATGTACAATAAATATTAAAGCCATGAATAAAAGGAAGCTTAAAATCATACATTTAACTGTGAGGTATTTTTATTTGACTGTATGCAATACTATTCAATTTGAAGTTAAACAATATAAATGGATGTGAAGGTAAAACAGAAAGACAAAAAAAAGGAGAGGAAAAAAACTTCCTGCACCTGACCCTCTAGAGAGAGGACTTGTTTACAATGGGGGTCATGTCTGTGAGACTTTATTGCTTTTGGCAGCCATCAGAGCTACAGCCCAGTGCCGGATCTCTGGAGGAATTACAAATGGAGTCGATTACAATATATGTTGATGCATGGGAAAGTTTAGACATTGACCTGGGCGATGACAATTCCCTAGAAAGTGTCGAGGAAATCAGTCAGAATGATGTGCTGGTGGTGCCCAATGCAAGTCTCTGACCTCTGCCATAAAAAACGGAGTGAGAGACCTAAGGGGTGCAATGCTTTACTTTCTCTCTACTGACAGCAAGCCATCAAAAAATCTGTTATTCTCTTGGGGATAATCATTTCTCTTTGTTAACACTTTAGATGGCGTAACTGTGACATATTTACGCTAAGCATCATGTGGACAACAACAGTATCGCAGAGTATAGCATTCTAAACAGGGTCTGCCATCTTTAAATATTAGAAATAAAACAAGGTCTTGCTAAAGTTTTCATGTCCCTTAAGCTTTTTCACATATTGTCACATTACAACCTCAGCAATTACATTGAGATGTGTGACATCCAGCACAAGCTAGTGCATACTGTGTCTGTAAATCTAAAGGAAAAGGTTTATGGAAATAAAAACCTGAACATTTTGGACATACATTTGGATCAAGTCCTCCTTGAGTCAAAATTTTGTTTAAAAAGTATCCCAAAACCATGACAGCTACTGTTAACACTGTCATGGCTAACGGGCACAGAAGAGCTGAACATTTCTGTGATTTCCTATGAGTAGCTGTGATATAATGTATCGATCTATTCATAACTGTTGTACTGGGTTGGTTTGTGATCATGGCAGCATTGGTTAAATTTGATCGGTGACCTTTATGCATGCTTGTGGAACTAGTTAAAATCAGTTTTAATAATTAATCATCGGGTTTTTATAAATAACTAAGCTTCCTGCTTCAGAGTGTTTTTTCTACCAGCTTTTGACATATATGAGCTCCTCATAGAAAAGTAAAAGAGTTAGCAAGAGGGAAAATGAATGAGGGAAGAACTGCATGCAGAGATGATTATAGGGACAGGGTGATGATCACCTGATTGAATGTGCATTTCTTCTGCTGTACCAAGTTGTAGTTCCAATTAAAAAATGTTTTGTGTGCTAAACAGTACTTTTTGGCATTTTATCGGCAGAGAAAACAAGCTGAAAAATAAAAAAAACAAGTATGCAGTTTGAACTGATGTGTTCAAACACATCATAAGATGAATAGCAAATATATTGACAAAAAAAGTCTTAATCAGACTAATAGTAGACTAAAACTTTTTTGAGTTATCGTGGACAAAAAACTAAATAAAACTTTCACATATGAAATTACTTCATTTTGACTAAACCTAATAAGGATCTTCATCCAAAAAAAGGCTTTTAAAGGCTGCCAAAAGCTACTTGTAGAAAGTCATTCTTTACTGAAGAAAATATTTAACATGAAGATGTTTTTAAGGTTGAATAACAGCAGTGTTTTTTAAGAGTAAACTTACTGCAGTTTTTTTATACGTCTGAAAACTTGACTAAATATGTATTTCTAATGATCAAATTGGAATATATTGCAATTTAAAACAAAGAGACAGAAAATAAACGTAAATAGAATTCTATTCAAATAAATATTTTCAACCAAAACTAATAATATTGATAAGGTAAACAATTCAAATACGTCTCCATTAATAGGAACAAGGAGATTATTGACGCAGATAAAAAAAAATCATAGACTATAGTGGTTAACTCCATCCAATTACTTCACTCAAAGCTTCAAAGTTGCACCATTTCAAACACAAATGAGACAATTTCACCTCACACCTTTGTGTTTTACTTGGCATTTTTATATTCATATATATATATATATATATATATTCATATATATATATATATATATATATATATGAACATGCTTTTACACCAACATATTCTTTGATTTGGTCTCACCGTGCTTGAGCTCTAGGCGTCTAGGAAAATTGCCTTATGATTTACCATTATACAAATCCAGCTCGGATCTAACACATTTAACATTTTAAGTATGACAGAACTTCAATTAATATGCAGTACAGGCACGCTGCAGCAATTACCCGGGTGCAAGCCCATGGGTGCTCACACAAAGATGAACACCCACAATGAGATATCTAACGTATCACACAAGGAAATTCCTCCTTGTTGTAAGACATGCTCAATTAAATCTGACACACATGAGATTTTCATTTTAGCTAGGTGTATGAGTTTTATTGTTTTTAAAGGTTTCAATGTTGAAATCACTCCAATCTTTAACATAACAATATGATAATTCAGTTAATACCATGTAAAGAGGGAATGTGCTCTACAGTCTGCAGAATCAAATTCTTTTGAATAGAGGAAGAAGTGTTACAAGAAAGAAAAAAAAAACTATTTTGCAGAAGTTTTGAAATCACGCTACTTGATGACTGATGCAAGAAGATAAAACAGATATTGACTATGAAGCAATAACTGAAGAACTTTTTAGTGTTTATCAATATGATTCAGGAAACAACATAATGTTCTACTATACAGTGCTCTCTACACATATGAGCATGCCTGGTAAATATGGGGAAAAAATCTAAAGCAAACATTATAATAAATGTATTATTTAAAGGGAAAAATCCTTCACAAAGTGGCATTTTGCATCAAAACTGTTCCACATTCTCCATGACTCCTGCGAACGCCACCATGGACCCGCTGTTTACCCTTCACTGTCAAAATATGGAACAACTCCAACAACCTTAGAAACTACTTCAATATGGACTGGGAGCTGGTTGAGCGACGCTAATGGAGAAGTGTCTTTTAAATATCTTTTAGCCTGTTAAAATATGAGCAACTGCATTCCAGTTAATTTGTAGGCATGTAGAGATGATTAATCTAAGTTGACACACAATGCAATATAAATGTCCAAACAATATAATTTTCCTGATTTAAGATCCTGTCTTCGGTTTAATGGCAAAGGTCGTCAGATTTTTATTCAATATGCTCTGGCATTTCACAGTCTCTCTATGCCTAAGCCCCAGGATTTAAAGCCCCAGGATTATATTTAGCTGGGAAATAGGAATGCAAAAGGAATCTGTTTGCCTGCTATTCTTATTACTCTAAAATGCCCAGGTACATTTATTTAAATCAACTTTAGAAAAACTGCACTACACCTTCAATTCTGCAGGTGGCGTTAGTAAGAAAGCACATATAATTTGTTGTTTATAT
>NW_015150472.1:1777043-1865633 GCF_000732505.1 Cyprinodon variegatus
AAAAAAAAAAAAAAAAAAAAAAAAAAAAAAAAGCATTCAGCTATTTCTATTCAGTAGAATTTGTTTTGGTCTTGATAAATGTTTTCGTCATTTTGTAATAAACATATTTTAGTCAGGGGCAAACTATGCTACTTCAACAAAATATCCACATATTTAAAATTATTGCAAATATTTACCATGGGTGTCAATACATATATTTTAATCACTGTTTTCAATCAATTAGAGCCCTCTCATGTTGAACAAAGCTACATCTATTTAAGTAAAAATAAATAAATTTTCAAAAAAAAAGTTTTTAATGGATTCAAAGCATTAACATGATTTATATAATATTTATATATTTATATATTTCAAAACTCTTGCTTTAAGATTTACAGCACAAAACAACATCAATTTTAAAAAGTAAAGCAAAAGATAAAGATGGATATGAATAAATACCATCTCAAATCTCCTAGATTTATTGCTTAGTTTCAGAGTCAAGTGTTAACAAATAGTCTATTTATGTTTAATCTGAGGAGTTGTGTTTTATTTTTGAAAAATACAAAGCTATATTCATGATTTTATGTATTCAATATAACCCATTAAGTGCTACTTTTCTGAACTGCTCTTTGCCTAACTAACGTTTTATTTATTTATTTTTTTTTGCTGAATATTTCTATTCTGAGAACATTAAAGTCTTATCTTCAATCAACAACAGCGTCAAGGCCACCTGACTTAGAGGATCGGTAGAGCGAGTGGTACATTTCTCTTAAAGTCTGCTTTTGTTTTCAAAATGTTCTTTTCTATACACTAGCTGCTTTAGTTCATCTTCCTCTTTGACTTTTAGTTTTTTCATAACTCAACATGTTTTCTCTTCCTATCATTTGGCTTTCTGTGTTCCCATTTGCAGGGGAAGAGCTCCCTCTGTAAGGGACATATCAGTATATTTAAAAGAAGCAAAATGAAATATATCCCCCAGATTTTAAAAAAAGTCGACATCTTTTGAAACAAAAGCATGTGTCATGGAGTAACACATTATTACTCATGTATCAGGTCTTCTTTAAGTTAAAGGTTGTGTTATTCATGATTCACCAACACATTTCTCAATTCAATATACTCCATTGCCAATACATTTGCTGACTAAAGACTAACAAATAGTCCTGTTGAAACTCTCACTGAGGCTACTGAGCATACTTTAAAAATGGGCCTCTGTGACATTCACTGTCTGCACATGTGAGGTGCTGTATGATTCATAAGGAGAGTGAGAGGGTGGTTGATGACTCATAGACCCTGTTAATCCCCCTCCATCATTTTCCAGATAAAACAGCAAAGAGATTTTTCCTCCATGAATGACCACATGTGGTTCCATTTAAATCAACACCACCTATTACAACATACTTGCATGTTTGTGCTAAAAAGCACTTTGTGGGTTATACTCAGTATTTGTCATGGAGAAGTCCAGGTGAAGATGCTGCTTTTTTTCCAGTCAATAAACAGAACAAACTGCTTAGGGATGTTTGTTGCTGTCAAAACAAAAGGGTCTTTTTCAAGTGTGGTGCCTTAAACTAAAATGCAAACTTTGAAGCAAAAAAATCCTTGTATTTGAAGAAGAAATTAAAACGTGAGAGCATGCTGTGTTTGAAATGCGTTCCGTGAATCCACAAAGCCAAACTACTGTAGGAGCACTTCAAAAAGGGGTTTAAAAAAATTAAACTGATAACATTTCCCCTCTTGAAATGTATATACTAAATATGTCCTGTCATTGTTTTTAAAGATTAAGCTAAGTTTCCAACTGTAATAATTACATCACAAAAAACCTGCAAATTTCTAATTCATGGCCAGTCTGGATTTAATCAGGTCCAAGATAAGAAAATATTTACTTTTATTTAAAAAAATATGACTTAGGCTATAAGGTACATTGTATCACAAATGTGCAAGTCAAGTCTGAGTTTATTATAAATATGTTTAGGCACCACAACCTACATTTGCTGTTTGTCTAAAGTCTTTAAAAAAGACATTTTTGATGGACATATGAATTCTTTGCAGAATATGCATAATTGTGACTCCTTGTTGATATTTCTGTAAAATAAGTATATACTTAACCTTTTAAATTGGTCAGTGTATATCAGAACTTTTGAGAACATTTACCCTAGTCTAAGACAAAGAACTAAAACAGTATTTTACTCTTAACTAATCTTCAAAATGGAAAAAAAAAACGATGTTACACAAATCAGAAAATTGCTACTTGTTAGAACATGCCCTCAAAACAACAATAAAATAAAAACGGTAAACAAGGGTCTAGGTTTATCTTGTTTTCCAAAGAGGCAAGATGATGTACAAAGAGGTAACGCTGTCAACTTTGCATTTTCTTCTTTGTCTCAAATAAAAGCCAATCTACTTGATGGGGTAAAGGCCCGGTTATACTCCTGCAGCAGAGTGCCGCAGTGAGCTTGACGCAGACATTTTTGATTTATGCTCAATATTGAAGCGTGGTCTGCGCTATACACTGTCGGTCTAGATAAGGCAGAGGCGATGAGGAAGTGGGTGCGAGTTTAGTCTGACAACGGAGGGACATGACGGTGAAAAATGGTCAATGGTAAATGGCATGTACTTATATAGCGCCTTTATTCAAGTTAGGAGACTTGACCAAAGCGCTTTACACTACATTCATTCACCCATTCACGCACACACTCACACACTGATAGTGGCAACCTACAAAAGAGCGGGGATCCAAGTGGAAAAAGGGTCCCAGCGTTCTCGCACACCTCGCTATTCTAGCGGGTCAAACTTCACGAGTTGTTTTCCGCAATTTCGGTCATAAAGACAAAACAAGCCGACCTCCTGTCTGCTGTCAGTTATGTTTGGGAGAGGTGCCGCAGAGTGTCTGCGGAGGGGGCGGGGATGGATTTTTGTTCACTGCGACATCTATGCAGAGGACCTGGTTTCTAAGTATAAATCAGCCTTAATTCCCAACTGGTTCCTTGGTGGTTTTGGCATGTTGTAGAGTCCATTGTTCATCAGTGTTATTTTATTTTTGAAAGAGCATGATGCACAAATTTCTAAAAATCAGATGAGCAAAACGAGATGTCAGGCATATAAGTAACCGGTACATTTCAAAATAAGAGGGGAAGGCTGTCCGTATGTATGATCCCATCCTACAGGAATCCGGAGGAAGTGAAAAGATGCTCAAATACAAAGTCAAGCATTTCTTTTTCTGTATAACTTAAGCCTATGAAATTTAATATGGCACGTAGGAAGATAAGGACCTAAGTAGTGGTAACAATAACTGTGGCTAATTAATTTTAGTCAAAACAAAAAAAAATTACATGTTTTAACATGGGACTGCCACAACAACAAACAGTTGCTTGACTTTCCTCTTCTAAAAATTACATTATCAGATTATACTTGTGCATTAAATGTTTGATATTTTAACAAACTGATATATTTATTGTGTATTGTCAGAGAAAGATAGCTATTTCTCATAACATTTAAACAAGAACAAGGTTTGTAATTCCTATACAAAACTTCCTATGCCCTTTATATAACTGTTTTTACCAAATCATTAAAATGTACCTATATGGAGCCAAGTTAAAAATGATTCTTTAATTCATTTTGGAAAAAAGAAACTTCATTTTAAGAAAAATCCATTTCTACATATCTATACCAGTGCAAAAATCTACTGTGCAGATATAAGTTTGCTTTTCATGCATATTTGTAGAGAAGGTAGCTTCTAATAAAGTCCTAATATAGTCAGTGTTCTCATGACAGTATCTTATATCAACATAACTGTTTTTATAGATGAAGAGTGTGCAGCATGAGCAGATAAATGCAGCTGAAGATATCATTTTTTTTTTTTACAACTTGAAGCTTTTTGAGCAGTCAGTGTTATGCTCCCGAGAATCTAATTACATTTTGGTTTCTTTGAGGAAAATTAAATGTGTTTACCTTGTGAAACCGTTGACACACTGTCATTGAGTGTTTTCCCTAATATGATAAATTGCACCACCTCTCAAATATAATTTTTGTACTCACAGTACAGTCACACAATGTTTGCAATTGAAAATAAAGTTTTTACCTATATCAAATGCAAAAAATAGGTAAGAAGGAGCAGTTAGAAAACTGAATATTAGTTTTTTGTCAATCCTTTAGCTCAGACACTGATAAAAGAAAAATATGTAAATGATCAGATCCTACATTTCATGTGATTTATGCAAAAAAAAAAAAAGATAAGATTTTCCTTTATAAGACCACTCCTTACGTACACTGCTGTTTTCAATAAAACCTCTGGAATACTTTCAGTTTATTCTTTCTAAAAATGGCTAAGATAGGTTCCGCATGGTATAAGTTATGCAGGATCTTGTTGAATAAATGACAATGAAATATGAACGCTCGTATCCAGAAATAGAGTCCAGGGTTCAGTAAGCAATATCACCTTGCTAACTCCATCTTTAGTTTCAACCTTTATGAGACATTAAGGTTTTAAATTCTCAAACAGATTCTGAGTCTACTTTCAGAGTCCTTGTCACTGATTGTTGATGATTTTTTTATATAAATTACAGTCCTTGGGGGAGAAAAGACAAGTTCTTTTGATTTGATTAACCTTGATACTAAAGTGGTATCTGTCAAACAGTATGCAATATTCCCTTTGAGTTTTGGTTTCATCATTAAGTGCTGATCAGAAGGTATGGCTGCCACCCAATAAGGGAAGCAGAGAAAATAATAACCAAGGTAACCAAACAAATCAAATACAGTAACTTTGAACAATGTATTTGGCAATGGCAACAGCAGTACATATTAAAATATTCAGTTAGGAGTAGATTAACCAAACATAGATAAGCAACTATTTCAGAGGACAGAATCAATACTGTTTTGTAATCAAAATGTGATTTGCATATTTCATATTTAAAGATACTTAAAATGTACAATTTGTACTACGTAACTAAGATAATTGCCTTAGCTGTGGTTCTCTCCTAGCTAAATCAATTAAAAAGGCCAGAGATGCAATTACTATCATTATTTAACTTATTAAATTAGAAACTACTGCTGGACCTGTGCTTCTATGTGTTTTGTGTGCATGCTCTGTCTTGGCAAAAATCCTAATCTATCACAGTAAATGGATACCAAACATAGTTCTTTTGTTTGTTTTCCTCTGTCATAAGACACTGTCCCTTTACACTATTTAAACATGCTCGGTCATTGAACATGTTCTCGAAAGGTTTGGTACTCTTGGAGGGGAGACTACTGCAAAGTTAATGACGGATAGAAAACTATTCTCATAATACATTTAATTTGACTGCAGTGTAATATAACAAGGGTTAAAGTTCAGTGGTTCAATGTAAATCTGTCCATATTACTCTTTTTAATATCTACATGCAGAGAAAAAAAAAAAAAACTAATGCAAAAATTATTTTGTTGGTTCCAGTTTTCACGAGCTGAACCCAGAGATCTAAAACCTTTTCTCTGCACATAGAGTTTTCCCCCCCAATTGTAAAAGTATTGTGGACCCGTCTAAATCAGTATTCATAACCATTTCTTTTTTGCACAGGTGATCCATCTACTTCACAGGTGTCGCGTATAAAGATTCTGATTTAATAGCATAATTATTGCCCAGGTGAGCTACAGGCTGGCCAAAATAAATGGCAACCCTAAAATTTGTGCTTTTATCACACAGCACAATGCTATCCAGGGTAATATAATCAACAATCAAATGTACACTGATGATGAAAACAGATTCGTGTATAAAAGTGCAGATGTCCACTCAAGGATACACGTAACAACTCTGAAATAGCGGGCTAAAAAGAAGCCTTCTATCTGTGTTTTGTTTGTGTTTTAGCCAAAGATGTGACAAGAGGCAGAAGAGGGCTATTTTTAGTACTTCAACAAATTTTTGCCTTTTTTCTTTCATGCGTTTAGGCCTCATTTCAATATTTAGTAATTAAACAACAAATGTTCAATATATATTTTTTACCTAATTATAGTTTTTTGGATTCTAACTTTTGTTTCCTTTGCAGAACATGTTATAACAACAGAAGGTTGCTAATCTTTGCAAATGTTAAACTTGTTTTTTTTCTAGCAAGTGCTCATGTATTGACCCATACTGTATATATAACTGCCTAAATTTGAAATTCATGTGGCCCTATATCAACCCAATACAGCAGATATGAAAATATTCATATCCCTTGCGAGATGGGAAAGGTCAGATCAATTTCTCCAAGATCCCTATATGTCTTCATTTAGCTACCAGCACACAAAGGGACATCCCATCCGTTTAGCAGATTATGTTAAAATAAGTGAACAATCATTAAGTAAGCAGGTATGTGCTCAGTATTCATTTGGCTGGAGCACTGACATATCTTTTGTTTTCCACATGAGATGAGACTTGGTATGCATGATTGCTAAGCCATAAACACAACCTCTTTCCACTCCAAGCATTCCTTAAACTCATCAGTGGCATAATGAGACTTTTGAGCTAGGAGATGAATTAACTGGCTGATTTTCTTGTTTTGATACCCCTCCCTTACAGAGCAGCTGAACACTGCAACGAGAGCAATCTACTGTGATGTATATGCAGACAGAATGAGATAAAGAAAAACTGATTGGCACTAGACACAGCTCGATGAAATCATCAGAGTCTTGTATCAAGAACAAGCAGGCGGATGGAGTCACGTCTTCAGGGAAAATCTTAATTTACAGACTAAATCCTTATACCAAAGTTAATAAATAGAACCAGCTTTGAAAATTAAACTGGGAAAATGATCGGTTTGTAAGAGATCTTTGCTGCCCTTCAATGTCAAATAGGTGGGAAGTTAGAAAGAGTTCTCCTTTGGGAAAAAACAAAGAATGGAAAAGATTTAAGTGGGACATGTGAGTTTTGTTTTGTTTTAATGGAGCAATTGAACAACACAGTATCTGAATGAAAGAAAAAAGTATTTTAAGAGCACCTGGGATTTCATATTAACTTTTGTTCAGTGAAAAGTCATTTTCATTGTGTTCAACAAAAAACAAAGTTGATCTTGTTTCATGCTACAGGCCTGGGGCGACGTACACCAAACACACACCAAAAGTTGCATCAAACACAAAATAATTATTGCATTGAACTTTGCTCTCAGGTTTTCTCAACTGTAATAATGAAATAAATCTTATCAGCAGCTTCTTCATTCTAAACTGGTTGTTTATAGCTTTCAAAAAAGAAAGAAACTGAAAAAAATGCAAGGCACAATTAAGACAACATGGCAATAACATGAGACAAGTTAAAACAAATACTGTACAATACAAGTACCGTACAGTTGGTGCTATTTTTTATTTAGCCTAAGGCAGCTTCATTGTGCACTCTTTTTTTCCATTACTTATGGGAGTATTTAGCTCACAGCTAGCTCACATGTCAAAAGAACAAGCAGCTTGGGGCTTTGTTGAAGTCTGTCCTCAGTGAACAGTTTTTGTCCATGAACATGATCTTAACTTTCAAAGTGTGAAACACACTCAGGGGTACCAATCATTTCAACATGAGCTTTCTTTCACTTTGTCTAAAGTGATCGTTTTTACTCTCCTTTGCTGCATTTAACATGTTTACATACAGTATGACCTTGACTCATTTAAAGAGGATATAGAGTCTGAAATAAGACTTACTGCTAATGTGGAACATTTACATGTTAAAATCTTTTGCAGTCTAGCTTTTCTAGCAGTCACATGTTTTTCAAGCAACGTTTTGATCCGATTACTTTTCCTCCTTTTATACACATGAAATGGTAGGCTATGATACAATGGATGTATGCAATTTCAGCCGTCTCAATATAGTGAGCTTTAAAAGAATCTCAGTGTGAACAAAAAGACTACATCATTACCTTTTCAGAGGAGAGTATGAGGAGCTACCAATACACTCTGAAGAGCAAATGACCTAAAAAGACTTTGTCTGTCTGGATTTTTCATCTACAGAGACTCTACTAATGCAGGGACAATTTCACCAACATCATAGGGATATGACACATTCATGATTAACGGAAATAGCTCTGTTTTAAAGGTAGGTATAGGAAGGATGATGAACAGCAGAAAGGAAGTCTCCCACTGTGGTTGCAAAATAACATTAAAGGCTCCAGGCTCCTTATGATGTAACATGAATGAAGGAAAAACAAGTCTTGTTTGACCATATATTTGGCTTTTTGAGGCCACAGCCACATATGTGCCATTATCTTTAATTACTGACTGCAGGTGCTCTGAACCATAAGAAAAGTAGGAAAAGAGGGAAATCACAGCTTCAACTTCAAGTCTTATCTAGTCTCTTTTGTTGTCTATCGCAGTGATTGGCAACCCAGGGTATGCATACCCCTAGTGGTCCGCAGGTGCATTTCAAGGGGTACATGAAAATATTTTAGTTATTAGGTAGTAAAATAAAATAGGGTTAGGTTAGGTTAGTATGTTTTTCTTATATGTCTGAGTTAACCTTCAGCTTTGACACACTTCAAAACCGAACAGAGGAACAGACTGGATGTAAACAAAAAGTTGTTTTTCCACACCTGAGTTTAGCAAAGCAAGCTCAGGTGTCTTGATGAAAACGAAGTAAAACTAATTAAGTCAGTCTGACAAATTTTTTTTCTGTATTTTGTTCCAAATTGATCCAGGTTAAATATAATTACACCGGACTTACTCAGAGGAGCTTCAGTTTTATAAATACAGATTTATAATATGATTTTATTTTGTACTTACTTCAATTCCTTAGTAAAATCCAGCCAACTTATGTTTTTTTTATTTGAGATGGAAAAAATAAAATGCCTCAGAATTACATATCCAAATTAAAAGGTTAATTACAATAGTCTTTATTGTATAATCACTTATTGTACGTTCTTCTTTTAGATAATCATCAGTACTATTGACTGAGAGGTGTACTCATGGTAAGACAAAATGTCCAAAGGGGTACAAAAGTCAAAAAATGTTGGGAAACACTGGTTTATTGTATATACTATGACATCTTAAACTACAGAACAGGGCATATCAGTCTGGTAAGGCTCAGAGTTGTTTCAGAAGAGGCAGGTTTGGACTAATGTGAGTGTATGACAGAAAGAACAGGCTTTGCATTTGGAGCGTTTACTGCTGGTCATCTAATAGTGCAGTACTTACTGGCATGTGAGCATTATGCAATCTGCTTGAACCTCTGTTGTCACTTTGTGACTAAAAGCACTTAATAAAAGGCTGCTGTGTACACATGTTGAGCTCTATTACTCAGGTCTTGGTTCAGAGCTCTATGTATATGAGTTTGGAAAATCAGGCACATGCAGGACCCTGGTCTAGATTAAACAGGGCAGGGCTCCTTACCTAGTCATCTTATAATAAAGGGAGAATAGCCTAGGATGTTATGGAATGTTGTCCTCAGGGGACAACATCCACCATATCAGGCCAAGATAATCCAACCTGTTGAATTCCCTGATTTGCTATCAAAGTGGTTCTTAATTTCTGATTGGACCGGATCACTGTTTCCCCAAGATTATCTCTCCGACAATCGAGGCTTCCTGGAAAGGGAAGATCCGGGCAGAAATCGGAGTGATTATCTTACTGTGTGAAACATGCACCTTAGCATGTGTGTACTGTATATGTACAGTACATATAGTATAAAAGCTTATAAAGCCTATACTTCTGTTGTTTTTTAATGTTTTTAATAGAACTAGCATTTGCTTATCCAAAATGTCATATTTCTTGTAAATCCCTACTAAACCATCAAGCATTTTCTGGTTTTGTTGAGGTTTCTGATTCTCAATCAATGATAATCAAAATTAGGATTATTTCTAAAGATTTCAGAGGATATAAATAAACATTATTTAAATTCAAACTGATATTTAGGCAGCTTGCAGATGACCTTTTTTTAAACTGCTGCACAAAATGAAAAATTTGAGCTAATGTGCACAGAATAAAGTGGAAGTAGACATGAATAAATATCCAGAAATAGGTAGAAAATGGCCAAACGAATAGTTAAAGAGGGAATTTACCCCAAACTTTTTTAGTTGCTCAGGATTTACCGTATATGCTGCATGTATAAAACAATAGTAAATCTAAACATTTTCAACTGAGACAAGTAAGACAGTCTGCCAATATCTGAATGTTAAGGGGTAATGTGATACAAGCATTTTAAATAAAAGAAAAAAAAAGAATCACTCAAGACAAAAAAGAATAAAATGCACCAACATAAAAAGGAAGGAAAGAGAAAAAAGATGCAAGAAGACTCTCCATGTTGAAAAAAAGGTATACAGAGGAAGCTAGAAACAATAATGGGCTGACATGAAACATAATCCCCTCTGTCTGCTATTTTATTGGCAGCCCCTCCAAAGAATGGTGGCTTCCCTATTATGACTTAACACATCAAAATCCCAGCATAGCACACACAGAAAAGGCCACCTGATGATAAACACAGCAGACAGCGTCAGAGGCTTTATCTTGTGGCAGCCTGCAGCTCGACACACGTTCAATTTGGCCTGCAACAATCGATTCTGTCCCTCCTTACCGCTGCTTCAGCTGGTGGAATAAAAACAGACCTTTCGGTAAAGAGCAGGTCTCAGCTGGTATGCCATGTCAAGGCAGAGGAGAGGAAAACCAGCCATAGCAAGACACTTAGCTTGTCTTTCACTATCAAATCTCCTTGCCTTTTCTGACAGCAGTTTGGCCGTGATCAATAAATAAATTACATTTTATTACCTTTAGACACACAAGCAACCAAACCATTTTTTCTCGCTGTCTGAGGTCAATTTATCAATATATTTCTATGTATATATTTTTTTTCATTTGATAAATGCCAGAGTATTCAGAGGGGAGCGTTATGTTTTATTATCATGCAAAACTTTACAAATACTGACAGTAATAGTGAAACACATTACATCTGTGAGAGTAATCTTAAGATGTTTATATGTCAAGGAAAAAAAGGACCAGTTGCCATCAACAGTAAAAGGACTACTGTCTGAGTCTGAGGGCGGATGAAGCTATATATCTTTAATCAACATAAAATGCCAAATTAAAGTTTGAAAACATGCCAAAAGACAAAGACCACAATTACTTTTGGGAATAAAGGAAAAGCTTGTAAATCTAAAAAAAACAACCCAGACTGGAATGCACAGAGTCGGCAGAATCATGTTGGGGGATGTTGCAGCAGGTTCATGGTATATCGAGAACCTTATATGGTGATATTTAGGCACCATATTTTGACATCAACCAGCAAGTTACTGCTTGAACACAAATGGGTCTTTCTAATGGACAAGGAACTTAAAAGGTATTGTGGAGTGTTTTTGTGAATTTTTGAAAAAATAACCTGCTCTTCCACTTAAAAAGGCAAATGCACATGCACAAACCTGAGCCCGCTTCCGAGAGGGTACCCGAACATCCGCCCTAACCCCTAAATCCCTATATCACTATATAGAGGGGGGAGTATATAGTGGATATTATAGCAAACTCAGTTCCTTTACTTTCAGGACAGATGATCACTGCTTTTTGCTCCCCGTTGCTCACGTAACTCCTCCTCCACCGTGCGGTGCCTGCGCCATCTTTGTTATTAGCTGCCGCCGTTGGGTACCGTCAGGCTATGGCGACGGTGGTCTGCTGTGACAGCATACTGCTTTGCAAAGAGAGCTCTCCACGCAAAGCATTCGGGGATATATCTGCTCCTTCTGAGGCCTTTTTTTTCTTGTCATACAGTTTGTAATCACTTTTTCACCTACGACCCTCTGCCATTTTCAAACAACCGCAATAAAAAAGGTGGTTGTTTAACCATATTACATAAAACCTGGCTAAAGGACAGGAGAACATGCTTTGAGGGTATCATCAAGAACCATGAATTTCATGTAAATATTATAAATATGTATTAGTAAAGCTGAGTCTGAAACGTTTTTTCTTGCATGATGAGTAGGGAAACCACTACAGCTTGAGAAACCACTGGAAATGAGAAAATGGCACTAAAACATGGGAAATATATGAATTTAAAAAAAGTTAAAAGATGGTCTATATACACACATCACAGTATGTATGTATGTGCTTGGTAGTTTCCAAAGAGGTGGCAAACTCTAGAGGGTTAAATTATAAAATCTGTTCTTTATGAAATTCCTATAGTTTATTTTTGGATTCAATAGAAACTATATTCCATCTCATCTTTTCACATTGATCCTCCAATATATGCACAAAGAAAAAAGGTATTTTTCTCTAATACATGATAAAAAAGGAAACATGAGAAAAGAAAAAAAAAAGGCCAACAACAACAACTATTTAAGTTCCTGACAAAAATGGGGGCCTTAAGATATTTTCAATTGAAAAACTTAGAAAGTAATACAAAAATAAATAAATAATAATAATAATAATAAAATAAAAATCAATGAACCTCTAAAGGATATAATCTGGTCAGGATATTGGTGATAGATTACTTAGATTACTCTCTATTTGTGGTAGACATTTTTGTTTCACTTAAAGTAAGTAAAAGGAAAGTACATTATAATCTTCTCATTCTAAAACCACTGTAGTATAAAATTTTAATTTATAGCTGCTTATTCTGTTTAGTCAGAATACAGCTCTGAGGCTACAGCTGTGGTTACAAATGTTTAAAATGATTAATCTTGGTTTCATTCCTGCACAACCTGTGTGTGCAGTTCATTTTAAACCCCCTTTATCATGGAAACCTCCGACGGAGCATGTGACTGTTGCCCGATTCATTTTGCAGCATGACACCAACAACATCCAGTCGGAGAAATTCTATGGTGACATGAGGTCGTGCAACAGATGGCGTGAACCCCACAGAGTCTCAGCCTCAAGGTCAAACAGAGAAGCTGGGATTACATGAAGCAACAGGAGAACTGACAACTTGACAAGCCGGAAGAAAAATGCAAAAATTATATCTATGAATAAAGTTGTTTTGATAGCAGTGCAATTCATAAAGTAAAACTAATTTTACATAAGAAAAGTAAATGGGTTGAGAAAACATTGGAATATAATAGCAAGAGGTCACAGACGAGTTTTTAAGTTCTGTTCAAGGCCTCCTCTCTGAAATGTTCTTAGATTTGAATTTTTTAACATGCTTATATCTATAACCTTTTTTGATGTAATATACAAGTAAAAAAACTAAACACTTAAGTAAAACATAATTTGACTTTTTTTCGTTCTCCAAGTTACGTATAGAAGAGTGGCTAATTTAGTCCTTAAAGTGCAACACCGTAGCTGAATCCTTCTGTTTGAAGAGCATAATCGTTTCTTGAGTCGAAAGGAAAGAGCTTGAGAAATATATGGGATTCATTACAAGGGAGTAAAACACTCTTTCATGCTGGTGCGCATTATAGCAGCCTCCTTCCATAAGGATTATTAATACCCTGTCCTATTTATTTGCTACATCAAGCCTCCTTCCAATGAAGGTTGTCCCTCTGATCAGTATGCAGGCGACCCGGCTTCAAATCCTCAATTTTTCATGCAAATGTGGCGCTGATTTAAATATCATTTGAATATGGATCACACAGTGTGACTCCATATCAGAGCTGCAAAAAACAAAAGAGGGTTGAAAAATGCAAATCATCACCATGTAAGAGAAAGGTCATAGTCAGGACCTGTTAGATTTGTTTTGGAAATGGAGGCCTGGCTGCTAAATTAAAACCTGTTCCACAAAGCAGAGGACAGAATTAGAGGAGACCGAGTGTGATTTACATCATAAAGGCAAACAAACACAATATGGCTTGTACGACATAAACGAGGCACTTCCAGGTATGAAGGTGGGTAATCAAAGGGATCCGTTTGCCTCCTACACTTCAATATGTACCAAAAGGGACACATTTGCAATGCACCACAAACAAAAGCTCTCAACAGTTTTTTATGTTTTAGTCTCAACAACTCTCCTTTTTTCTTTGCTTTTTTTAAATACTTGACACCGTCCTACGAAAGTTACATTTTGTGTCTTCATTTTTCAACAATATAAACTGGAATTCCACAAGTGAGAAAGGAGAAAAGGAGAAATGTGTGGGGTTTTAGGAGAGTTTAGGAAACAAAAACGAATGTTGCAACACAGACACTGAAAACCTATGTACTGCTATATATTTCCCCCTATCTGGGATATAAATCATGATTGATAGTTGAGTCTTCACACTTAGTGGCATGCATTAACTGAAACAGGCCCAGGGGAACCAATTTCCCCAGGCACACTAAAACTCCTGATGAGCAGCTCTGCGATGTGTGCTGCTGGCCATGCTTTTAAATCATATATTGATGACAGTCCGTGATAAAAATTACTCAATATAGTATCCAAAATCAATTTCAACCCCCGCAGACACGCAGGGAGTCATTCTGATGCTTATGACAGCATTTCATCCACAGACACGTTTTCTCAAACCATGGTCAATAGAGAAAAAGAGTGTGGGAAGGAATAAGAGAAAAACACAGGCACTTAACCGCAATGACCACCTAGTCAGAAAATGATCTGTTGCTTTTCTGGGCAAATAGCAAGCCTGTTGTGATGGGTATTTTTTATTTAATTCTGGCATTTGTGTGTATTGAGCGGCAAAGATTAACAGAACCTGAAACTAAAGAGTTCAAGTCTCTACAGAAGACTTCAAAAATGCCACAAGTATATATATATAAATCCATATCCCAACTTTCCTGTGTAATCGGTATATATTTTTCATATTTATTTATTTTATAGCCTCTCACATTTACTCTCCGTTTATGTACACCTATTTTATATACTGTTTATAAACATTTTCTGCATGCATACATGGTCTCTATGCACATGTAAATAAATATTTATATTCTGTATAGCACTTTTGGATAGATACAAACTACATTTAGTTGCTTTGTACTTGTGAAAGTGTAACGATAACAAAGAAGAATTATATTCTTCTATTCTATTTATACATAAAGTATACATATGTACAGATCATGTATACTTTAATTTAAAATTAGAGAGGCTTTTATAAATCATTTTACACTACACTAACCTTTAGTCAAAAATCCCGCAGATTTAACACCCTGAAACTATGTGCGAATCTCTCTCCGTCAAAGCTGTTCACATTAAAAAGCTGTTCCTCCAGGCTTGAAAATCTTGTTTTACAATTACTTTAAGAGTTTGATGGTTTTCGTTGCACACCACCCTAAGGCTGAAACTATGAATAAGCCGTTTGTTGTTGCTCTTTCATTTAGACAGTTTAGTTTAGGACTAAATAGCCCAAGATCATTAATTGCTTTTGGTTACTGTGATTCATATTTAAGTTAAAGATGTGAAGTAGGTCTATATATATATAGATCTACTGTTTCTAATGAAATAGGAGAAGTCTTTACTTTAAAGGCACCAAAAAGCTACATGCATGCCAGGGAAGTCAACTTGGTAAGTAGAGTCAAAAATTGTGGCTCATTATGTTATAGATACTCCTCCAACATTTATAGACATACATTTTGATACGTTGAAGTTTTAAATAATTTCAGGTGCAGGTACAGATACAGAGTTCCTCTCTCAGACATGTCAACAGTGAGACCTATTGGTTTGAGGATCTTTATGTAATTCAATTTTTCCTGCAGGGCCTATAAAGGGTCTTTCAATATGTCAGAATACCATAGTTGGAAATATCTTATCGTCAATAAAATACTGTAGCTGTTCAACAAACATGACCATTGAATGCAAATATGTTCAGGGCATTAATTCCAAACAGGATGTTATAAGTTGTTATTTGCATGCAGGGGGTTGGCACAGCCTCGCAGTTGTAATTGTGAGATCTCAATAGTGCCTTATCTGGAGGGAGCAGGAATCACTTCAGAGAAAACTCAATTTCCTGCTCATTTGTTCAGCAGTGATTGTCGTCATTATCATATGGATCAGAGGAGCTTCAAAGATAGGTTATCGCAGGTCTCCCCTGTGACAACTACTTCAAAGTTCCTCAGTGAAAGGTAAAATGTCCTCTCACTGGTTTTTATGTTCAGCTCCTCAGCCATTGTTGTGAAAAGTCTTATTTTGGCTCACGCAGTGGTAAATGATTGTATCTACAAGAAAAATCTGAATTTATAATAATGTTTTGAGAGCAGGAGTGGGTTTCTGAGAGCTAGAGTTCTGGAGTGGTAAGATAACTATTTAAAATATAAAATATTAGCATGTGTATCCCAACACATAACATAATCATAATCAATTAACTGTAGATTCAAAATGTTTATGTCATCTTACATTATGTTAAAGATGTAGACCTTTCAGCCTAGCCACATGCAGGGTTAAAGTTCAACTTCTAGTCATACATAGCAGGACATTCATCTCAAACAAGTAGCTTAATTTCTCCCTGAAACTGGCACCAGGATGTGAAGCTTTCTCTAACTGAACCACTGCAAGCACATTTCAATTGAAATACTTAATACTGCTTTCCTTTCTTTTATCTTAACTGATTTATTAATTTGTTGTGTGGATTGTATATTGATTACTGACTGATTTATTAATACTGACCATCCTGTTTGTTTCTTTGAACATGCATTTCGTAAAACTAAACCGTGTGTAATGTTCTGTTGCTTTCAAACTAACATTAGGTTGAAAAGGGCTGTGAAGTAAATAGTTCTCCTCCATAATGTCATATCTGTAGTATCAACAAAGATAATTTCCCCCTGGGATCATTGAAGTATTTCTGATTCTGATCAGCTCCAGAATTAATCAAAATGTGGTCTGAATTTGCCGAAAATTGCTATTTGATCTATAACTTAAATAATATACATCTATAAACCATGTCAAAGTGCAAATAATCAATTGACAGGATTAATAAGTAACAAATGTTCTGTAAAATGAACCAATCTCATTTGAACAAATGATCTGTTCGACCAACACCACCTTAGTCAAGTTCTACTCCTTTCAAACTTAGAGGTACGGACCAGAACTACCTGACTGCAGTGTGTGCCTTTCACTTTCTTTTTTTTCTTTTTGTCACAGATGTTCTTCATTTGGAAATTTGCTAACAGGAAACAGGGTTCAGAGAAAGAGGTGGAAGATCCATAATGGGTCACATGCTCCACCTCTGTATTATTGCTCTGCCCAAAGTTTGGATATGCTTAAAGTGGAATAAGAGCAGTGCAACAGCCACTGTGAACCACTGTGTGAAATGTAGGTGTACATATGTGCGGTTGCAGATAAAGAAATATAAAATACATTGTAAAGCACGATTTAGAATCCTGGCAAAGACATATTAGTACTGTATATTTAGAAGTCACACTTTCACATTAGTATCCATTTGTCCAGGACAACTCTAGCAATCTATCATGCATCCATAAAAAAAAAAGAAAGAAAGGAAATGTGCCCAAAAGTAACCAAGTTTTCTACCAAAAATGTTTTGGATACAATAAAAATATTTTGTTCTCCTTCAGATGTCAGTGAACTCATTCTTCTAAGTTACTGTAGAAAAAAGAGCTGCATTTAAAATGGCACTTTCTTCAACACCTCTGTTCATGGAACCCTCTCAGCATGGAAAATGGTCTTCTGTGACAGGCTGAATTTCTAGGCTGGCAAAAAGCATTATTCTCACTCCCGGTCCCATTGTCAACCCTCATTGAAATCCGCTGTCACCAACCGGAGCCTGATGCTAAGCAGCGCTGCTGGCCTCCCTGCATGTGTCTATCTCTGTCTACATTCATATAGGCCCTCTAAAACGGTGGTGTAGGGAATGAGAGAGGGAGGAAAAGCAAAGGACGGAAAGAACAAAAAAAGGGAAGAAAAAGAGTGGGGAAAAAAGGAAGAGTCGATGTTATGCTCTCTCAATGAACTACTCATCAACCGTGAAACAAGAAGAGGAGGAAAAAAAAATTGAAAAAAAGTAAATCTCTCCAGAGCTCATCAGTCATTCAGCACTGGTTATGCTGGACAGGTCTGTTCCCTGTTTCTAATACTCATCATGACACGCTGTCCATTTGCACTGCTGGTCCTGCCGATCCTGCACCACTATCTCACTGCATTACACCGCTGTACAAACAAATCAGCTTTTATTGACTCAAACTAAGGGAGACATGATTTACACAAAGAAGAAATTACAAAACCCACTTTTTTCTGACACATACTATCTTATGAAGCAGCCTCAGAGGTGTAGAAAATTGTTTCTTTTTTTCTCCATTTGGATTTGGTTAAAAGTTTTGGGATTTGATTTGGTCTCACTTTTCCTCTAAAGTGTCTTGATATGAAATGAGTCTAGATACAAAATTACAATTAAATGAAAGGTTCAACAAAATGAGACTCGGTATTTGTAAAAAAAAAAATAAATAAAAATAAATAGATAAATAAAATAACTAGATAATTAAAACAAACTGACTGAGTCTGTATAAATGCATTTCAGCAGTTCTACCAGAAATGTCTTAACAGTTTGATTGAGGGTGGAATCTGGAATAAAAGCTTATTTAAGATTTTAAATAAGTTTAATCATGTTACAGGTACCATACTAAAATTGTGTCTAAAATGCTAATCTTAGTTATTGCCTCAGATCTTTGGTACTGTATTTTGATACTAGTTGCTAGTTCCCGCTATTATTTGTGACCTCTTTCTTTTCTTCTACAACCATTCTGAAAGTGGAGTGGGTTTGAATGGGTCAGTCCTTCTCTGTCAATAATGGCCTGACTAACAGGACAAAGTCAAAGAAATAAGGCCAGTTATATACTCCTACTTTATTCCAATTCCATAATCAAAACGATATATTGGCCATAACTCAACCTCACACATGGATTCGTGACTTTGTCATGTACAGACTACTGGGCCTGATCTTCAAGGAATCCCAAAAAAAGGCTCTGAATTGCATTTGTAACTTTTTCTAGCAGGTGCAATAGGTAAACATGAGATTGATCTGCAAAAACTGCTGCACACATTTTAAGACATGCAAAACAGATTGTGTGTTCTACAGGCAGTTTGAAAGCTGCAGTTTTCGGCAGAGATCATAATATTTATTAAAGGAATACTAATCAAAATACAAGCTATTATTTATCATGCACCTGAAATAGGCAGCCTATCACAAAGTGCTATGGACTGAAATAAAAGAATGAAAAGATTAAATTAACTGAAAGCAAATCTTAAAAATATAAAATACGATAAAATAAGAAAAGGTCTGCTAATTGACATGAGAACAGATTATGCTGTAAACATCTGGATTTATCCCCAACAGGTCCTCCCAACAGCACCTGGACAAACTGCAAAACAAGGTAGTTGCTTAAGAATTTAATAAATCATGACTGTGCTTTGTGCGCAGTTATGTTTTATTAAATCAGGGAGACACGAAAAAGCCGCCAGCTGCATTAATATATGCCAGTCTGTAGACCTTTTTTTGTCCTTTGATAATATTACTCTGCTTTTGTTATTTCTGGCTTCTGAATATTTACATGTGCACAAAATCTCTGCTTATTGTCCGCATTTGAAGCAATACCTCATTTGTGACAACAGATCATTTCTGTGTTAGTTTGCACCTGAGCTTCAAAAGTAATAAAGAAAGACAAAAAAGTGCAATCGCAGATGACTGTCCCATTTGTAAAATTGCTTTGAATGAGGTAAATGTCTACATTTTCATATCCTCCACCCATGAATTTGTGCAGTTTTTCATTAGAACATGGTCTACACATCAATGAAGGTACACGAGCAAAAAAAAAAAAAAAAAAAAAAAAATTTGCCGTTGCTGCGTGCCAAAGTAAAAATGGAAATCACTTTACACCTTCTTTGCAGATCCGCTCTGCGTGTAAGAACCTGTTTGCAGTTCTTTTAAGACGTACAAACCTTCTAAAGATCTGGCCCTATGTGTAAAAGAACAATAAAATTTTTCCTATTTCCTTCCACTTTTTCCCTTATATAAATTTCAATTGAGCAGAAATGTGGCACTTCCTCAGCCTTTAAATTAATTGAAGCAAATGGCTCGCTCCTACTGAGTTTAATACCCACCTGAGTCAGCCTGTCATTCAAATACTCCAAAGGAGGAATGTTTAAATATAACATAAGTATGACTAACCTAAATGACTGCTAAGGGTTGGATTCATCATATTTCTGTCCAGCATGACCAGCATATTGACATTACAGTGTAAATACTGGCTTATGTACAGTAAAAAAATTTAATAAATAAATAAAATACAAAATCCAAGCTGACAAGACACAAGTAGGCTTGGCTGTACTATGAATAAACATTATTGCTTTGGGCACAGTGATGACTGAGAAAATCAGTGGTGCAGAAAACTTTTTTTTTTTTTTTATGTATCAATATTCTGCTTTCAGTGAAAATCTTATTTTGCTGTTCTGCCATGATTCGGTATTTTCTCTCTATTAACTGAAGCCTGTCGATAAGCAGAGATGCTCAGTAAATACAACGGGATCTCATAACGAACCACAAAATGCGTCTACTGACAAAACAGCATGCTGCAGGTTCTTTGTACATTACAAAAAGTAAGTATGTCACATTCTAAAAAAGAATCAGGTTTGGCTTCATTTTCAAAAGATTGGTAGAGGCAATATTTCCAAATAGAAGGAAAAAAAACCCAAACTAAATATTGTTTCAATTTGTATTCATTATCAACAGTTTGGCAGAAGGAGTAGCAGAAACAGAGAGTTAATGCCCAATTGTTAGAAATTAAACAGTTACATTAAGTACTCTAGCCTGTACCTTTCTACCATTGAGGAAGGCATCGCCAAGGCAGTGTAGATGTTGCCTTGAATATTCAACAGCTGGCTAAGCTCAAGGAGGTGGCTAAAGGTGCTGCGCCCTGACTGGAAAGAAGTAATAGTCGAGTGACATTGCAGCAGAAAACTAATGTGAGATGTATGTGTATTGCTTTGGTGAATGCAAATGTAGATGAAATTATTATCATTATTATTATTATTTTTTTTTTTTTTTACAATTTCAATAAAGTGGAGAGGCACTTTGAGTGTAAATTTTCATCCAGTATTTGGTAAATAGACCTGGTTAATAAAACTTTAATTGAGTGCAACAATAATTCTCAATTAACATGATAACTCCACGCGGGTTTGTTGTTGTTTTTTTTGTTGTTTTTTTACGACTTTAAATAACATAACTTAGAATATTTTTTGATATACTTTCTTAAAACAGAGTGCATAAAGTTAATTTAACAGTGCTTCTAATACCGCTGTCAGAAAACTTTGATCAGTAAAACACACTTTTGCAGTAAAATAAACATTTCCAGGTTCAGGTCAGAAGATGGAGGGAATTCTATAACATAATAAAGAATAAACGCAGAAATAAAAGAATGCTCACTAAGTACGATTAACTGGATCCTTTATTTTATAAATTTACTCATTTACACATTTATGTATTCATTCATTCATTTTTACATTTCTGTATATGATTCTGCCTCATTAAGCAAATGAAGAGTGTCTGGGTCTACTTATTCTACCTATCGGTTGGTTAGATACTACAGCATTGATAAACTCTCCAGGACTTTCCCTCCATTATTTTTGTTTTCTTGTTAGTATAGATAGGTTTCCCAGCCAGAAGTATGGAGGCTGCCATTTTTGTTCGTTTCTGCTCAGAACTTCGAGGAGAGCTTGGGGCCGTGTGGGAGGGACAGTTGGAGATCTAACAGTTTGTGTTCTAAGTTGTGGCTGCAGACATAAAATCTGTATTGGGTTAAATAAAGCAATAAAAGAGTCATGTGGTCTACACCTGCATGAGCTGCTCCCTACTGTACCTCACCGCAGCAGCAGGTTATTATAGAATGGGAAAAATAAACCCGATCACCTACTTGGTACTTAGTTGGAAGGTAACCCATGTTCGTTGTAAGCTTAAGCAGCCTTGGTGGTTAATGTCTCTGCAAAATATAACAATGTACCTGCGCTCAAAATGGACCTGCACACCTCTGGCATGTATGCTTTTTTTCTCTGTGACAGAGTGAACTCAGCGGTGATAGGACAGCAGCTGTGTGACCAGCCGGGTCCAGCTGTACAGGTGCAGCCCGTGTTTTGGCAGGGATCATCATCCCCATCTATTGCCATGGACTCAACAAATTACAACATTTTATACTTATCGTACATTTTTTCTTGTTATCCTCCCAGTTTTATATAGTAGTAGGGTAGGGAATTGATAAACTACCTTCTAGTATAATAAATAAAAGAGGAAATAACAATTTTAGAGCCATAACTATCCAAAGTAAATCAACCCTGAACTTATTCAAATGGATATTAGTAGCAGAAATAGCTTTAAGGCTTAAGTGAACCAGAAATACCTAGCAGTTGAAGCCCAAAGACCTTGCCCGTCTTCATTTGCATACTGAGGAAGAAATCAATGAATAAACACATTTATTAATAATTAATAACTGAATACAGGAAAAAATATCAAATTAAATACATAAATAAAATAATGAACATTTAAAAAGAAGTGAATAAATACACAAAGAGAAAAGGAAAAGATTAAAAAGTATCCAAATTATTCATACTTTTAGAGCATTAGTTATTTCTGAATTCATTTTTAATTTAGTCAGTTTTGGTCCTCCGTAGGTGGAGCCTGCTGAGGACTAATACAAAAATAATAAATAGAAATAAAATACTGATCACTGATCCAATAAAAAATGTAATTTTATCTTTATAGGCTTGGCATTTATCTATTGCTTAAACATGTCCCTGGACTCAAAGATTATTTACCTGACATCTTTAGTCGAAGAGAGAAATGTAAAAATCAATGAAACTGTCCCAAGGTTTATGCAACGATACTGCAACATTTCAAGTCTATCAAGGCAGTCGGTAACCTTTATATCTCTGTATGGTTTTAGTAAGAAAGTTAAAAAATAGATCAAATTCAAACAAACTATAAGGTGGTGAAAAATTCACTACTAAAAGAATGAACAAGTTTACCTCAGTTGAAGAAAACTTCAGAAAACAAAAGGGAAAAAAAAAAAAGATTTATTTTAAAATCTGATACACTGAATATTTGAAGTCCAATTTTGAAATTGAAAAACAAATAAAGCTCTGTAAAAATATGTTTCTGCTCAATAATATACACAATAAGGAAAAAATGCTTTTACTCATTCACACTAGGGAAATTAGGCTGAATATAAACAAACTAAACAGATTTTAGGCAAGTTAAAAAAAATCTAAGAAATTAAAATGAAATTACATCTTAGTTACATTAAGATTAAAATGCACATACAGTGAATTACCTCTGCTTCATCTCAAATTATAATTGAAGTTAATGAGCCTTAAGCTTGTGGTTTAAAAAAAGAAATGAATTTTATGTCTCAACTGCCACAGTATATATGTGTGTATTTTGAATAATTCCCAGAGTTCCTGAAGCGGCTGCTGCTGATTTCACACCCTAGCCTACGCTTGCGTGAGGGAATATCTTCTGAACCCCACAGCTCCATGCAATTCCACTAAGACCAAAAGACAAATGATCCTTTCTGTGTCCCACCCCATCCAAAAAGCCATTTTGTCTACGTAATGCAGAGCCAAGTACTGCTTCAGAGTTTAAATGGGAAATGGGTACTGCTTTATTATGCTGCAGTGCCTTGAAATGAATGTGGATAATAGATATATTCACAGTGGTATTAATATCCTCAGAGTTCATCTTTTTTTTTCCTCTCTTTGCTCATTCTCCATTTTCTCTCTCACAAGCTCCAAAGTACTTTGCCCTTGGCTATGCCTTATACTAAATGGATTTATGAGAACATTCGTGTCATATTTCCTTTTTTTCCCGGATTGTCAAGACAGATCGTCACTGAGCCACTGATTGAGTGGAATCACCACACAGACTTAGTACCCATTGTCAGTCCCCACATGCTCATCTCAGGGGGAAATTTAACAAGGCTAACTGGCCAATGACATGTCTCTGAAGGCTTTGGGAGTACTATAGAGATAAGGTCAGGGATATGAAAAGAGTATAGTGCATCCTATGTTAGAGGGAATGTTTCACAGCACAGTCACTGCATGGATTCATGCAAATTTAGTGTGGCGTAGACATAATTAATATGAACCGTATATATTGCTCGCAGACGCTGTACCAAAAAGATTAGGACATAAGGTTTCCCCTACATTATGAGCCAATCCACAAATAAATGTTGACAGCCACGACGTGTACTTCCATAAATACTAGCAGCTTTTGGACATTTATGGAAGGATATCAGAGAAGCTGAATTTCTGACTGCCAATCTTTAATCAGCACCATTTCGCTGGGCAGTAAGTGGGTGTCCCAAGGTCAGCTGGCTATCTATCACTTATAAATCAACAAGAAATCTTTAAAATCTATGAAAAAAGGGGAGCTCCCTATCTCTTTAGTCCACTGCATTCAGTTTTCTTCTTTGAGTGTTTTTTTTTTACTCTGTTTCTTTACATTTCTGTTGAAGAGCAAGAACAGCCCATCTGGAAAAACTTGTTTACATGTGGGACCTTGCTAATGCGGGGTGACTGCCTTGTGACTTCTTACACACAGTTCTGGTCACAGTGCAAGATGTTCAGAGGAAACTTGTACTTCTTTCAGAAACCTAATTTCCCTCCTTTTTTTTTATAACTGCTCTTTATTTCATTTCTCTAGTTTCTGCTGCATATAAACTGTACATACACTAAAGGCACGTCTTCAAGAGTTTAATCGTGGGAAGCAAAGGCAAAACAAGAATGTGAACTCATCTCCCTATTTACACACAGATGGAGATTGAAAATAAACATCACAGACATCCAAAGCACTTAAAAGTTTTTGCAAAGAGCCTTATGCTGTAAAATTAAAACCAGGAATTGAAACGGTGACAGAGGAGGAACAGAATACAATCATTTTAAAATGGGAGGGAGGAAATAATCATTTAAAATCGTTTAAAATAGAATCAGCTGCCGATGCTCAATATTCCTCCAAATAATTTCCAGAACAAATATTGTTTCAGCTAAATCAATAGGTGTGTTACAGCGCCTTATATTTTCAAAAAAAGTTCTGTTATTTAATTAATTAGAAATCAGAAAGTGAAAAATCAATCTTTTGTGTTTAATCCTAAAATCAATTTTAAGAGAAAATTATATGTCATATTAATTCTGGATTTTCTTTTCATTATGTGATGTTTATATTATGGCCTACAGAGGCATGGGAAAAACTGATTTAGTGAGACAATGAGGTAGTTCAAGTACATTACTGGACGGAGAAAGTCAGGTAAATAAAAAGTTAACTAATAAACGGTTGCAAAGCTAAGCCCTGTCAAAAGTTTGGTGCAGAATCCAAAGGCATTTACTACAGCTATGATGATTAAGAAAGAGGTATCTCCATACAGCAGAGTTTGCCTTGTTAGTTTAATGCAATTCCTCAACCAGCTCTAAAACCAAAGGCATTTCACCTCATATAAAGAGAAAACTGAACTATTTCTCAGTGGCCTCTAAGTTTATTTCATATGGAAGTTAATTTTGCACTTAATTTGTATATCAACGTTTCCATAGGTAAATTGAAATATTAAGTATTTTATCCATCTGAGCTTCCTTTACACTTCAGGAATGCCAACAGCTGATTGCCTCCATGCTACATAATACAGTATTCATGCAGGTATTAATGAGAATGGATATAAATTAGAATAATTAACAAGGAAGCAGCATACATGCAGTCCAGTACACACTCATACATATCAATCTATAGATATGTACACATAAATAAATACTTTCCGAGCAAGGCAAGCATTTTCTTGTACCAATCCCTTTTTGATCTCATTGAGGAAAAAACCCTAAGTGTATTTTGTTTTATTCTTTTTAATCAATATATGAATGCTTCTCATTTTAAATGAACAACTAACTGTTCTATCTGACAAACATATTTATTTTATTTATATGAGTGACTTAAAGCAACTGAACTTATGACCATCATCTAAGTCTATCCAGGAACATGAACATAGTTCTAAATATATGTTAAATCCCCACACGACTCAGTGAATTTTAATAAAAGCTGACCTTGATACATGCAGGCTCTGAGAGGAGCAGAATCCAAAAAGGAGCAAAGTTGCCAAAGGGAACGTCTCAAAATTCAGGTCTCGATTAATTGTTAACCTCCTACTTGCAAGTGGACAAGGATGTTCCTCAGCTCAGACGGCTCTTGGAGAACTGATTTTAGATGGGCTAAGTACACAATAAGTTGCCAAAAGACAATTTATTTATTTATTTTTTATCTGTAAAGAAGAAGCAACTGCAGAAACCAATGGAGGTAAACAAAAGGCTGATTTTCCAAATCATCCTGGTCTTATGTTTAATATTATTTAGTATAGATTGTTTTCATTAAATTTGACCAACTGCAAACCCTACCTCCCGTTGTCCCACACCACCCTTTCAGATTCAACAGGCACAAAAACAAAACAAACAAAACAAAAAAATAATGCTTGACTAATGAAGGTTTGTTCAAGGTACAATATCATTTTTATTGTTTAATCATCCTCTGCTTGTGTGCTTGCCCCATATTACATGTGCAAAGTGCATGTTTTATTGCTTTTTAATATTCATATTGTTAAGGGTAAAAAGAACAATCATAATTATGATGCTATTTTCCTTTAATCAGTCTTTTTTATCACCCACCAGTTGTCTAAATAAACAGCAGCTGTGTTTCAAATAAAAGCAGGACATATTAATGAATAAACAGAATTTTAAATTGATGTTTACCTGAGAGATAACTGACTGAAAAAGCTGATCAAGTTCACCAGAAATACGTAGTTAATTAAATTCAATTAGAGAATACTCAGGATTTTACCTGATGTTCAAAAGGTACAAAGGTTTTATTGGTTCTGGTAAACTTAATTCACCTAAAATGGATCCTGAATCTTGCACTGGATCTGGAGATTAGGGTAAATAATTAAATGATGTTAAAAAATCACCAATAAGGCAAGCCATGCCTTCTGATCACTGCTGGGATCTGATTTAAAAGCCATAAAAATTGATTTTTAAATGACTCCGCTCTCACATTTATCAAAGCTGTAAATGTGGGAAAATAAATCAAATAGTGCTCGTGTGTAATAGCTAAGTGAGCTTAATAAAACTGGTCTAGTCGAGGTCACATCGAACTCCTGTATGAGCATCTCCTGTCTTTGATGTAACTGATTTTTTGGTGAAAGCAACTCAAACTACTGAATATTGTGAAGTGGGAGAGAAAAAAAGACTTCCACATCATAGTGGAATACATTTTTATTTAAACTGCTTAAGAAATAAAAATCTGAAAAGTGTGCCTTGTATTTGTATTAAAGCCCCTCTCTGTCCATTATTTCTAGAGACACGTTTTTCTTTAAAAGCCAGGCTGACTGCTTCTAAAATCTATTTCAATTTTTCTTAGAAAAACCATTTAAGTCAGCTAAGTAAGTTTGAATGAAGAGATTAGTTATGAAATCTTACAAAAGATTCTCAATCTGATTTCGATTTGGACTTTAACTGGGTCACATCACCATATGAATATGGATTGATCTGTATCATTCCAGTGAGGGTGTAACTCAACCTGCATTCCAGTCTTAATTCTTCTGCAGCCAAATCTTCCTTAAATCATGATGATTCTACCACCTTGATATATGATAATAGATGATGCAGCATTTTTATGTCTACCAGGGATTTTTGACCACAGGTGATTCCATCTGAGCTATGGATCTTTCCTGCTCCTTCACAGTTCCACAGCTACCATTGGCATTACTGTATAACTGCCTTTTTCCTTATTTCCTGGCTTTTAAATGTAAAGCCAAAGATGGACAGGTTTGCATTGGTACGCATATGTCTGCTTCTTTTTTTAAGGGTGCACTTAACACAGATCTGTAGGATTTTATTTTTATATGGTAAACTTGCTTCACTTCAAACCTTTTCCAATTGTTACACCTGACCATTTGCTCTGTTCATGATCTTGTTTGTTCATCAACGGTCTCAAAGGAACCTTTTCGCTATTCCCAATTAGGAAACTTTGATGTTATTTTGGGGTTTTAGAGTGAAGCTATCTTAATCATGAATAGGTCTAGACAAGGGCCAAAAGGGGACGGGGTCCCTGCAGAACTGGTCTTGGTCACGGGACTGAAGACAAGATGCTAAATCGGTTTTTAATGAATTCTTATGTATTTGTTTTTATTTTTACTGCTTTACTTTAAAAAATAAAATAAAAATATAAGTGTTGCCCTTTCAGCTCCAGGCATGTTGATTTGGAACCTCAGTGGCTCAAACATTGACCTGCAACTCCAGAGCACCAGTAGTTATTTTGTTCTTTGCAAAAGGAAGAAACAAACCAGATAAGGACCTGCAACAGGTTATTGTCCTGTTGCAGATCCATAACCTGGGACCAATCTTTCTGACACTGGGCAGCACATTTCTCTCTAGAATCCCTTGATAGTCTTGAGATTTGACTGGATCCAGCAGATATTTAAAATCCCCTGTGCCAGATGGAGCAAAGCAGCTTTAGAACATAACAGAGCCTCCTCCATGTTTTTTCAGTAGGGAGAGTGTTCCTTTCTTGATATGCTTCCTTTTTTCACTTATGAAGATACAGTAGAGCTTATGAGGCACTGTAAAAGCTTTTCATTTTTGTCTCATCTGATCATAGGACATTCCCCCAAAAGTCTACAGGGCCTTGCTTGTCAACATTTAGTCTGGAAAATACCAATCTGGGTTTTTATGATTAATTTTTAACAATATAGCATCAATGGTAATTTGCCATTAAAGTTTAATCTCTATAACTTTTAAAACCATGCACAGTCTTCTTTCTGCTTTCCAATTATTGACTTCTATTCTGTCCTCGAAATACGAATCTTTGTACAGCTAGACAGATAGTTAACAACACTAAAGATTCCAGAAGTTATGCTGAGGATTCAAGTATTTTTTTGCTCTCTTTTCTTCCACAGTTTTCTTTCTTTCTATCTATCGAATCTGTAAGAAGACAAAGATCCGTCCATGTTCTGTATGAAACGGACTTTAATGTGCTTTCTGTTCAGATCGGTCCGACTACGAACTACGACTTAACATAGAAAAAGACGGAACAAACTGCACTAATGGACAAAGGTGTTTCTCAAACGTTAACTATAATGATGGGCAATTACTTACAGACAAAGATTTGGTCATGCTCTGTATTAAACTTGACTTTTGTACGGTTTCATCTCAAATCAGTCCGTCCCTTAAATAGGTGCAACTAGGAACTACAACCCAACCTAATAGGGCGGAACAATTTCTGTGTTGGTATCACATAAAATCCACCCAAAAAATGCATTCGATTAAGGAGATGTCCGACACAAAAATAAGTAAAAGGTTTAGTGGTATGAACACTTTAAATGTCTGTTTTGAGCATAATACATAACTCGTTTTAGAATAATAGTGGCTGATTTGAGGTATTTATTTTCTATCTTCACATAATTAACTGGATTCTTATTGGATAATTAATTTTGTTAGAAGCTTCTATGACTCTGAATGTGTGTAGACAGATGTCTTTCCACGCAAAATACTTGAAGACTATTTCAGTTCACTAATACAATGGCTAGCAGCCTCAGTCAAGTGCATAATTAGCTGAATTAGATTAAATGACCAATTAAGAGACTAACAAAGTAAATAAGCCTAAGGGGATTCCAGTGAATGCGGGAGAATGGAATTAAAGTGGAATTAGATTATTGACAGGGAGAATGACAGCATGGTCGGACTAAACAGTTCTATTTCTGTCACAAATGTAGAGGTCGTGGAAGAAAATGTGAAAGCATTGGGTTTCAATGTGCAAAAACTGTAACATATCAAATAATGAACTCATACCAGCATGGTTCTGTTTCTGCACAGAAACAAATACTTTACTAGCCCATAAATACTTGCATTACTTTTTGAACCTCAACAAAGCTCAGATAAAAAGAAAACCATACCTTTGCTTGCACTTTCCACGTGCTCCAGTTCATCAGGAAACCCCAAAATCTCCGGGTGATTCTCTTCGCACTTCTCAGCCAGAAAATGGAGAAGTGTTGTGTTGTGGCTGATGGATTTAGTGTCTCTTAGCTGAAAAAAGAGAAGAAAACATAGATTTATTGACAGTTTTTGTGTTTAAACATTTTAATAATTTAAAGCTTAATATTGCCCTTAATATTATTTTTTTCCTGAAAACATTATTAGCAATGAATAAGTTGAAATGTATCTACACCATAAACACAAAAACTGATTTAATACATTTTTTAAGTTAGGCTTAAGGATTTCAGATTGGTGAAACGTCCTCAGGATTATAATTGAGTCCTGCCCGAATAAACTCCACTAAAGCTCATTCATTCTGTTAACTTCAACTGTTAGCATCCAGTGGAGACAGAGTGAGAAAATCCTGCAAAGGAATATTTGAAGACTTTAAATATTTCAGACTTCACAGCATTAATGCTCAGATGGACAAATAAAAAAGGAATTATCACCAGTTGACTGTGTGTGCTTATTTCCTCTTTGGGACACATTTTGTGCCAGTTTTATTTGAAAAATGTTAATGTTATAAACTTTCTCTGACACTGATGTAAGAATAGCTCTCCCTTTCAGAGTGACTGCTGTAAAATAGTAATCCCTGTCTAGGTAAACTACATTTATGTAGGTCATAAAAATGAAATGCTTCACACTAAACACATAAGAGAAAATGAGTATCCAAAAAACAGATTTAAAAGGACAGTTCTCCTTTTAAGTTGCCTTTGGAGGAGCTTGTTAAAACCCTAACTAGAGTTTTCGCCCTTCTTTACTTCTTTACTCGTCCTACTGCAGACCTAAGAAAACAGTAAGTCTGACTGGGCTGGTGTAGAAAGTAAGGTAAATTTACTAAAATATAACTTATCACAGATAAAATCCATAAAGTTCAACATAAAGACAATGGAAATATAAAAGATTAAAGGTAATACTGTTAAAATAACATGTTTAAAATCAACTCTCTGACCCAGAGTCACCATGTGAACAAAAGAAGGTATTTTGTTTTAGTAGACAAAGTTTCCTGCTGAGTTTTTTTTTTTTTTGGAAACACCTCACGTAAATCAGGTTTTGGTAACCAAGTGTGAAATAGCTAGGGTAAAATAAAAGTTTGATGAACAGTGAGTTCTGGGTTGCAGAGCCATAATGCACTTATAGAGTTAAAATACATCATGTATATGGATGTTCTTTGCACCCATCCATCTCTCTGTCTGTCAATAGGTTCAAAAGTTATGATCTAAGCACTTCTTAAGTAGTAAAAGTAAACATTTCATTTCAATACACACTATTAAAATGACTTTTTAAACTGTCACACAGTGTCTAGTGTCAACAAAGGTACAAAGATGGAGACAAACTAAAATTTATCATAATTTTGTTAATTATTTTTTTATTGCCAGGATTCTCTTAACGATCTAAAAAAAAATATATGCTATGGTTAGAAGCCTAATTGGAACATTAAACTGTTAAGCAATGATTTTAGCTACTATTTTGTGACAAATTTGTGATAATCTGAAATAAAAGCAAATAATAAGCACATTTTTTTCAAAGATCAATTAGCTAAATAAGTTTCCTGTATCTTTGGGGTTTAAAAAAAACAAAAAACAATTTGATTCTGAAAAAGGTTAGTTATCCATTTCAGTAAAATGTCCACAACAAAGCCAATATTACAATGTGACACATTTCACGACAACTGTACAAATGCTAATTAATATAGTAAGGAGGTTATAAGGGACTAATACCAGAAGTGGGATTTTGCTTTTCTTAAAAAGGCCACTACCCGAGCAATCACAACGATTATTTGTGTAATTTCTGAGGTTTACAATAAAAAATAAATAAAAATATCACAAAAGAAAACACTCTGCACTACTTTCTAACATCTCACACCCCTGAGAAGCTAAAAAGTCCACCACTGTATCAGCGCCATACCTGTGAGTGTGATTCTTCACATGCAGAAAACTTGTTTCAAATTCACTCCCCACCGTGACTGCAATGCAGTTCGAATGGCATGCTGGGAAAGCTAATTAGCACAACACTGCTCTGTGGGCTTGGGCTGATAATATCTGAGCAGTAAACAAGAGGCAGTTGAAAATGCCCACGTATAAGCATGCAGATACACGCGCAGATTCGCTAATTGGAACACATTTAGGTAATACTGAAACAATTACCGGCTACAGTATATTGTAATAGTAAAAAGATCTGACAATTTGTCCTAACTGCCATCACATATTAAGAGACATTATGAGTTATATTTCATGAAAATAAGTTCATCTTCCAACAACTCTCATTTCTGTGGAGAACAATGCATATCTCCCACACTGATTTCATCTCATAACTATCAGAAACAATTTGATTTATAAACATCCACAAACAGAATGCTTAGTGAGACAGCAGTGGAGGGGATCAACAGGTTCTAGCATATTGCCCCAAGCTTCACTGACTAAATGTGAATATCTGCACTCATGCAGAGCAGGAGAATGGGGATGCTGGGGTTTCATTAAGAGCACTGGGTGTACCTAGAAACCCAGTCGTTTCAGGTAATATGGCTGAATTAGAATTACTAGGTGAGACCCGAGAAATAGAGTCATTACTCAGAACAATTGATCTCTCTTATTTTTCCTGGCATCTATGCTACATTAAAAACGTATAAATTAATCTTATACAAATATAAATGAGGGTTTGATGCTTCAAAATCAAGTAAAGGATGGGGAATTCGTATGTTGAAAGAAAATTAAGATGATTTTATAGTTTAGATCATTATTAAATTCATAACATTAAATTCCATTTTTTAGTGGGAGCAATATCAAGTTTGATGTATATTATGTAGGTTTTAAAGGCCTCTAAAAGAGAAGGAATCAGTAAACAGCTAGAAATTCTTGTGTTTGTTCCAAACCTAAACTACCCTGAAATAAATGTCCATACGGGTTTGGTTCTTGACTAGGACACTAATACCTGAATATGATTCAATGTAATCCAATTCACTGTAACTCCGTGTTTATGTTTAGGATTGTTGTCCTTCAGGGAGCTTTCCTGCCACCCTAGTTTTAGTTTGATCTCTGCTTAATGTAAAATCAAATAAAGTGAAGCTCTAACCAGGAAATTAGCCTTATGTGATAATATTTCCTAAAACCATGCTCATAATGGTTTAAGTGTGTAATAAAAAAGTGCAGTCTCCACCTCACAATGTGTTCATATGTGGGGTAAAAAGAATATATTTTTTTATCTACCCAAAGCATCTTTTCCCAACGTTCTGCAAATACTTAAACTATGGACGTTCCCCTCTAACTCTATGATTTATGTATTACTTTGTACAGGTCATCTATGTAACATTCTATAAAATACCCTTAAACCTATTACTGTATTGAATGAATAAATGAAAGAATATCACTAATAATCGGAATAGCAACATCAGAACAATAAATAAGCTTATCTGCAACAACTTTCTGAAAAGGAATCAAAGCTACATTATATAAATATGGTGCAAACATACTCTATATTTCAATGATATATTTAGTAAAACTTGTTGATTAACAGAGCAAAAAAATAAATACATTGAAAAGTAAATAGATGATAAGGCGTTTAGGTATTTGAAAATTAAGCTAAAAAAACTAAGCTTTTTGCTGACACATTGGACGACACATACAAATAATATGCTTTCATTTTTTTCTTACAGGAACTGGAATAGACTTCTCATTATTGGCGACATGGTAACTAAAAAAACAAGTAAAAACACAGAAATACTTGTTTTAATCGTTTATCACAAATTGTTTAATTATTATGAAATTAACAATATTACTGCATGAAGCCCATTTTCCTCAGGCCACACAACTAAGAATGTGACAGAATTATAAAAAGTCAGAGCAGTATGAATACTTTATGAGGACACTTTAGGAGTATGTACATGCACATCAAACAAACCATGGTGTCTTCATACTAATTGAAGGCTCCTAACTCAGCTTGTATACATATGCACTGAATGCAACTGGTTGCAATGGATTTTATTTAGGAGCGTGAGAGAGAATTGATATTAGTACAGATAAATACTAAATTGAATGATTTTTAGTTGCAATTAATGTTGTAAACTTATGCTGCGTTCACACCGGACGCAGCAGGAGCAGCAAAATCGCTTCTGTTGCTTGCTTTTTGCTGCTTGTACCTGTTTAATTCGTGCGCGGCTGAAGCAGCTTTGCTGCTCTGGCTGTGCGGTGCAAAAGTGTGTCTGACGCACGTTGGGCGGAGCTACTCTATCCTTTCTTTGCCTTGCAGCTATATTTGCTGTGATTAGTGGGAATAAAGTAGTTTTAATATGTTTTTAAGTGAGAAAATCCACCTGAAAACTTAATCAGTGCAGTCAGTTCATCCAGATTACAATCCTGCCTTCTAATATTATTTCTGTCGGAGCCGCTCAGACCCCCATATACCGGCTGTGCGCTGTCAGTAGGAATCCCGTTCAACAGCAGCCTCTGGCCGGGTCGCCTCCTCGCGGTTCGCAGTGGCAGCTGGAAGGTGGTTTTTATGTACGTAATCCAAACTGCAGGCACCAGGATAATAAAAGCGAACATATTCTGCCGGCAGGTTTCAGCATTTTAAGTTATTTTAGGCATTAATAAACTGTTTCAGATGAGTGATCACAGCGCTCTGCATCATCAGCGATGTGTCTCCCTGCCAGCTCCCAGATCAGCTTCTCTTATTGGTTGAGCGTCGAGCAGCAAAAGTTACATTTTTTCATCTCGAGCATCAGCGCGTTTGCGGCGCGTCACACGTGTCAGATGCTTAAACGCTCCCGATGCGCTACTTCAGTTGCTAAGAGGCGCTGCGCCTGCTGCTCAAAACGCGCTGCGGGACCTTTTGCTGCGCCTTGACGCATGTCAACCATTGACTTTGCATGTAAACTCGCTGCTTCTGCTGCGCCTGCTGCACCTGCTGCGTCCGGTGTGAACGTAGCATAAGCGTCTGCCTCAGCACTGCAAACAATGAAATGTCAATAAGTCATTTTTTTCGTTATAATAAGTGCATTTTTTCTTGAAATGAGGAGGTAAGTGAGACACTATCCCAATGGAAGAAGATAATTAAATTTTTCTGATTATCTTATTTCAAGAGTAAAAGTACTCATTCCATTGGCAAATCATCTTATTTACATGCTCAAATTAAAGGTAAATACACTAAATTTAAGAAATGTTTCACTTATTTCTAGATTATTTTTTACAATGTAAGCCACATTGATATATAATATCAAATTCAAATAGCATACAATAGAGTCAGCAGTTGTAATGACAAAGCAAATATGAAAAGTTTTAGTGGCATGAATAGTTTTGCATGTTAAATGCCATGGCTTTTTCTAAGGTGAGGATCTAGCCAAAGGTTATGTGTTGTAAGCAAATGTTGTATAGCTACAATGCTGCAGTTGCAACATGTTTCCATTTAAGACCCTTTCTTGTGCTTTTTTTTAAATTATATTATTAAGTCAGAGATCCTAACCACCAGCAAGCATCATTTACTAACCTCATCCCCAGTAACTTACAATTTATCTTTGAAATACATTTTTTTTTCATTCTTCCAGAAGATCAATAGAAAACGAGGGCTATAGCTTGTCAAATCTCATCATATTTTAATGGGAGAGTAGAGAGATTGCATAAAAAAATCCAATTTCTAATAAATATTTTTAATGGACTCAACAGAAAAAAAACAATACCCAACGGTGGTGTTTTTTTTTTGTTTTGTTTTTTCTTTTTAGCAACAAATTGTAACAGGGATATAATACAATTCTTCTCAGTATAAACAGCCCTGAGGTAAAATTATTCCATATTCCTCACTTGTAAATGCAACACATCTACTTGTAAGATCAGCTAGAAAGCTAAGCTATATTACAAGAAAACAATCTTGTCATTAACATATTTATCTCTAAGAAATATAAAGAAAAACAGATAAAGCCACAATTAATTAAAGACAAAGATATGATAAGAATGGAAAATCCTCCTATTAGCAGGATTCAATTTAACTCTTGATCCCAAAGCAGATAAAATATTTTAATTGCTTCTTATTTAGTCATACATTAGACTGAAAAAAGTAAAATCTATATAAGTGCAGTGTTTGCATAAAATTACAAATATTGCCTCATCAGTTCTAGAGCATATGTTACATCATGTGAGAACACATACATGTTCTTTAATTATAAAGTGTACAGCAAGACCAGTAATTATAGCAGTTATTAACTGTAAACCTAACATAAGTATGTACAGTTGCCTGCATGTTACCCACGTAAATACTTAATACATCACTTTTGCTGAACTGAAACTGAACATAATTTTTTCTAAATGTAGTATCAATAATTTAACAGAGGTGATAAAGGAGTTCTAATTAACAAAAAAAAATGGACATGGCCGTTGACTTCCTAAGATCTTTGATACAGTTCCTAATTTTCATTCAATGGTATTTTTACACAAATATATTCAGTGGGATATCAAATTAAGATCAATTTCCTAACTGAAATGAATATCTTACCAAAAATGATTATGTTTAATCTCTGGTTTTGGGACATACCTGTGCATAAATGATTTTATAATAACTAGGTTAAATGTCTGTATACCTCTTTGTTCAATTAGACGCTGCTCTATCCGTATCCTAGCACTACTGAGGCATTTTCAACAGTCAGAATGTCTCACATAGAGGATTTTCGCTTTAGTGCAAGTGTTTTTTAGCGACTGGAAGAGCTTCATTCCAGACATGATTCCGTGGGCATTCTTCCATGCCCATGAGCCCAGAGAGCTTATGAGAACAGGCTGGCTTTCAGGAAACTTTCCATTCCACACAAAACGAGAATTAAAGCATGGGGCTAAACAGTGAAGCAGAAGGTGGATCAGAAGGGGCCCTTTCCCTCTGCATATTCCCATCATCAAGCTCCACGCTGATGAGTGCATTAGGTACCCTAGATCCGACACCCAGGGGGGGCATTTACTTGATTGACTAAAGTGAGAAAGCATACTTTTTCATTCTTGTCCATCAATAATGGCCCAATCAGCCCCCTGAGGCGTTTACCAGTTCTAAACTAAACACTGATTCACTCACCTCGCAAGAACACTACACTTTCTTCATCACAGAAAACCCTATCCTACATCATACACAAAGGCTTTAGAGCTAAAATGGAGAGAGGTAGTCTTTAAAACCCACCTATTGCTCTGTGATCTTTTTTTTTTTCCCTCTTTATGTATAGCAGCTGAAGTTTTTCCTTTATGTCATATCCAAATAGCCATCCAGTTCAAAATGAATGGTAAAACTAATCAGCTCCCATAATCTTGGAAACCAAACACATCTACTCCAAGATGCTAGAGGGGAAATGAGGCAGCCTTGGTGGAGAACAAGAGCTGAGTTGGTTTTGAGGAAAAAAACAGACACTAATGCATTCTGTAGACAGAATCTAGCATAATTAAAAGTAAGAGGCATATACAGGTCAAGCTATGTTTAACAGTATCCATCCATCCATCCATATATATATATATCCGGGGCCGGGTCGCAAACACAGCAGTCTAAGCAAAGATGCCCAAACTTCCTGATCCATGCACACTTCCTCCAGCTGCTCTGTGGGGACCCCGAGGCAACACCAGGCCAGCTCAGAGACATAGTCCCTCCAGCGTGTCTTGGGCCTTCCATGAGGCCTCCTCCCAATGGGACATGCCTGGAACACCTCCCGAGGGAGGCGACCAGGAGGCATCCGGAACAGATGCCCGAGCCACCTCAGCTGGCTCATTTCGCCGTGGAGGAGCAACGACTTTACTCCGAGCTCCACCCAGGTAACTGAGCTCCTCACCCGATCTTGAAGGGTGCGCCCAGCCACCCTGCAAAGGAAACCTATTTCGGCGGCTTGTATTTGCGACCTTGTTCGGTCATTACCCAGATCTCATGACCATAGGTGAGGGCAGGGAGGTAGATCGATCGGTAAATCGAGAGCTTTGCCCCTCTACTCAGCTCCCTCTTCACCACGACAGTCCGATACAGCGACCGCATCACTGCCAACACGGCACCGATCCGTCTATCAATCTCACGCTCCATCCGTCCATCACTCGCGAACAAAACCCAGAGAGTAGCCAGTTTAAATTGAACATTACTCACAGGTCCCTTAAAGAGCAAAAAATAAAACTGCTGTCAGTGAGTGCAAATGTAAGGGTGGCTTTTAAACCTCTGATATCCATCAACCTGCGCTCACAAAATCAGTCTGAAGAATCCATGCCAGTTCTATGCCCAAGTAGCTCTTGAATTCTTCCCATTTATATTACTACTCGCTTAACAAACTACTAAAGCTACTAATTCGGACCCCTTTCTGTGTTTTGTGAGTGCCTTACCTTGCAGAGGAAGCTGACGTTGAAACCAAACGTCTGCGCGTTCCTTGAGCCAGCATTCATGTAGTTGCCAACCAGCAACACGAACTCCAGGAGTTTGCTGAAGCCTTCGCTCTTCTTCACTTCTTCACAGGCGAATGTCACATTCATGATATCTGGCCTAATGTTGTTCACCTGCTCCTCGAACGTCAGCTTGAAAAGAATCCCGTTGAGACGTGACCGCAGCAGCTTTACTGAACTCATCTGTAAAGTTAGACAGAAATAGCGAAGGAAATTTTGTCTTTGTAAGAAAAAAATACCCAAGGATGTCTACAAAACGTAACAGATTATGACACATCGTTCCTTTGTGGGGTGAAACAAAAACCCATTGCATCACTTTTTGTGGTACATGCAAAAACCTAAATATACATACAGTACAACAATACAAAGTAGCATATAAAATAATCTTTGGTTTGTCTTTCAGAGGTCCAAAGCTCTGATGCAAAATAAGTGGTCACATAGAAAATGTACATATTTGACCTTAATGCCAAACACTAAAGGCCTGACCTTAAAATAATCCAAATAAGGAGCACTCAATTGCAAAGCAATTAAAAAAAATCGGTGCAGCAGGTAAGCTTGATGAGGAGGATCTACAAAAATGAGATGTCCAACTAGCAAAATGTGCAAACCAATGTAATTCTGGCCAATTAAAATTGATTGATAGATTGATTGACTGATTAATTGATTTTTGAATGACTGCAATTTCATAGTTACATCAGCTAAAATAGTCAAAGAAGAAAAATGTGCCAAAGCAAGGAAAAGGAGCATGGATATAAACACTATACCCATTCTCCTTTTTCTTTCTTTTAAAAAAAAAATATTTTTAAATAGTAGGATCATTATACAAGATACTGCCCTGGTTGTTTACATGGGTATTTATATAGATGGATATTTATATTTATATATATAGTCATGCACTGTGTGTCAAATATAGAGAAACAGGTTACTGCACAGGGTATCAAGTAGTAAATTGCATATTATATATTGCACAAGTTATTGCTGTTGTATTGTTGCATTGTAGAGTCTGGCTGCAGCAGGGATGAATGACTTGCAGTAGCGATCATTTTTACAAACAGGGTGTAAAATGAACAAATCGTGTGAAACTGACTTTTTTAGATTGATTGTTAAAGACAGATGAAGTTTTAAGCCATTGAGACGGTTTGAGATACCCAGTTGACATAGCTATCTGAAAAACTGATGTTTACTTTTCTATTTATTAATGCGATCAACAATCTCTGGACTACAAATTAACGAGAACAAAGTATTCCTTATGTAGATATCCCTTCTTACTATCTACTGTCTATAAAATTAGACTATTTAATGTAGAGCAGCAATGAGATAATATAAGCATAATTTATCTATTAAATACAATGACTTATGATCTACCTCCCCTCTAGTTCCCTGCCCCCTCTAGGGCTCACATGAACAGACTAGCACCTTCAGCCCCACCTCACAACAACTGGTTTGTAAACAAGTGGAAATCACTTTGAAAGCGAGCTTGTTGGTGACAGCTTGGCTAGAGGAAAGCTAGAGCATCTCTTATTTCCCAAGGGAAGTAAGAATGCAGTGAGGAGCTGCTTCATCAGTAGCGGAAAGAGTAGGTGTGTGTGTATGTGTGTCTGTGTGGAAGGGGGGGGTATTATGGTTGAGGGGTTGCAATTACAACAAAGGTGAGATCACAACGTAAAGTGCAGCCTCTTTCTTCATTACGTCTTCTAAAAACACAAGAAGAAAGCAAGAACAAGAAGCTGGAAGAAACTCGTCTCCACCCCTTAGGTCGGACTAAACATATGTTTTGTCAAAGCATACAGTAGGTACTTCTCTAATCCTACTGAGGAGGTAACTTCAAAGGTAATATCTGAGCCTTTCAGTGCTGGATAGTCATTTAGTAAATGGGTGGCAAGAGCTGTTAATTAAAAAGTAATTAAAGCTGTAACTATACGGAAAGGTCAGATCAGCTTGAAGACGTGCTTCCCTTTAAAGATTTCCATCATTCATATTATTAGACGACACCATTAACACAACAGTAATGTGTAAACATACAGTAGCAGTTACACAGGTATGAATGTTGTTCATTTGGCTTCTTTCTTCATTTGATTTAACATGTCTTTTTTCTTTAATGTAATGTTTGTACAACTGAACTGACATATAAACAAAACTCGGTGCACAGATTTAGATTTATTTTGAATTACTTTAGGTTTCTTTTTTTAACCCAGGCAAGTTTAAAATACATAACCATACATGCTTTACACAGTTCATAAAGCCCTCTGATATTTGCTTACATTTCCTTCAGCACTCTTGGCAGAATAATTAGAAACCGTGCAGTTTTCAACTTTATCCTTCAATTTAAAAAACAACTTTGATGTATGACTAGGTTAAATTACTACACCAGTTTAAACCATTGCATACAAACTGTCCTCCTCAGTGAGAGTTTGGTGGTCTTAGTATCAAAAAAACAACCCAAGAACCACCAGGATTTCAGCCATTTTCAAGGTTCAAAATGCTAAATCCCCAGTGTTCAAAACTGTCCTCATGCTACCAAAAATATATGATTTATGGTTTAAAGAAAATTTACTGCTAGGAAAGTACTATTTTTTCTACAACATTTTTACAAATAAAAATGTACAAATATCTAACCAAAATTACACCAGAATTATATTATTTCTTACAAAATGTGGCCTTTGATTTGGTTTTAGCTGTTATAGTGATTCTTGATTACAAATTAGTTAGAGTGAATGTATATGTTTAAGCCTTTATTTATGATCAGGAAACATGCCACACTTTACCAGATCTTTAAGCCTAGTCTTGAATATAAATAATTATAATGAATATACAGTAGATATTTCTCAATGGCTTCAGATTTTAAAAAATAAACCCAAATAGCACCAGATACAACACAAACTAAAAAAGGGCAAAGGAAAGATGAGACGAAAGGACGGTAAGAGGGACACGGTTTTATGCAAAAAAATATTTATACTTTTTAATAGTATCATTGGAAGATAAAGTCAAATTAAAGTTGAGAATTTGATTTAATTATCTTTTATTTATTTTTTTTATGTGTCCATAAAATAGTAAATCCTAGATCTGCCATTAGGGTATTAAAATATCTGACCAGCACCATATAACACTACATATAGTTCACAAGAAAGTGTCTGAAAAACACTTGTTTTTAGTTGCACCCTTCTCATCATCATCATTCAAAAGTTCAAAACAGTGTTAATTAGCAATAGATTAATAAAGTGTTGCAGGCAGTATGCCAAAACATTAATCATTTTGTGTTCAAAAAAGATTTTACTAGTAAAGAAAAAAGGTAACTTTCTTGAGACCACATTACAAGTAGACAATATATTACTAAGAGCATTATTTACTATGCAACCTGAGACGATCGAACTTTTGGACGCTCATTGTAAATTGATAGGAGCATTGGGATACATCACCAGGCCGGTTGGCTACAGATGCCTGCTTTTCAAAGACCTTAAAACAAGCAGGATTCATAGCCTCAGGGTCTGATTTTATCATGAGATAACATTGACAGCTGATGTCAAAGAGCCACATCCAATTTCTTAATGCTGGATGCTCATCAAAGATGATTGAACTTCTCTTTTCTCAAGTCAAAAGGACTTTTAACAAAAGCCTCTGTCATTTGAAGGCTGAGCTATCAACTCTGATTGCTACTTGGGAGTGTTTGAAGCTCCAAAAGAGCAAAATGCAAAAAAAATTTGATCCTGACTCCCTGGCCAAACCAAATGTAAGAAAAAAAAAGATGCAATGTTCAACTGGGCCTGTCTGAATGCGTTTGAGTATAAACTAGGAGTATGACTAGATACACAGTGTAAAAATCTACTCTGCAAGAGCTAATTATACTTACCACAATGCCGAACTGCTCTGACTCCACGAGCTCCTCATATTCACCTTTTAGTTCCGCTAGAGCACTCAGTTCTTTCTGCTCAGGCAAGTTCTTTATTAGGTTCTAAAATGAAAGAGCGCACACAAAATACAAGAGTTAATGCAGTTCTCATTTTCTGCTTTAGTCTGTAAAAAAAAAACAAAATGCTTGACAGCTTAGCTGAAAACAAAGAGCAAAAACCAAACCAAAGCCAGTGATGTGTTCATTCATTATTTCACCTAATTAAAACGAATTTTACATTAGTCTCCGGTAGAAAATGTATAAAGTTTTTAGAAAGTAAGAACATATGAAGTTGGAAATCATTACATAGAATTTGGGAAAAAATAACCCTGATGTAGTGGACAGAACCTTTAACACACAAAAACTACTTCCAAATCTTTATAAAATGTTTTTGCTGGAACTCAAAACAACCATGACCTCAAATCGAACATAAATGGCGTGTGTGACCCATGTTAGCAATAGGAAAAGTGTGTGTTCTATTCCAGCTTCCTCCTATCACGTTTAAATGCCTTGCCCCTGGGCAAGGCATTTAAACCCAAGTTGTCTGCTAATCTGTATATGCATTATGAATGTTGATTGCTCATTAGTGAGTGTGATTGGATACATTTGGCTATAGAGCTTTGAGCACAGTTACTAAGTCAGCCTTTTATCACCTGAAGAACATTTCAAGAATTAAAGGACATTCAAGCAAAACTCACTCTTTTGCTTGGACTCTTTATCTTCAGTAGAACTGACAACTGCAAGAGTGTAATCATTGGTTTGCATAAACAATCCATCAGATAGCTGAAGCTGATCCAAAATCCTTCTGCCCATATTCTCATCAGAACTAAGAAAGTACAGTAGAGCACACCAGCCTGATTCTGAAGTCCCTCCACTGGCTCCCCTTAATTTCGACATAAATGACAATAAAGCTTGTCTAGGTCTAGTCTAAGTCTAGTTCCAGCCTACTCTGTACACCCAGAACTAGAACTAAACATGGAGAAGCAGCATTTAGTTCCTATGCTACACTTATTTAGAACAAACTTCCAGAAGACTGTAAAAATGCTGAACGCCTTAGTTCTTTTAAGTGAAAGTTAAAAACCCATTTGTTTAGAACTGCATTCAACTGTTGAAGTTAGACAGTTAAATTAGGTATTATTATAAGGTTGTAATCCAACTGTTACATATTTGTTTTTTTGTTTATTTTTACTACCTGCCTTTATCATATATTTATATTTATTTGCTTTTATTCTGCTTTTGTTTTTCTGCTTGTACAATTCATGTAAAGCAGTTTGTACTGAATTGTTCTCTATAAATAAACTTGCCTAGCCTTTACAAGCAAACAGCAGGTACAATAATCCAAATGAATGTAAACTCCTGAACTAAGTCAATGTGCTGTATGTAAATCAGGGGTAACCAACGCAGTGCCTGCAGGCACTAATGGGTCCTTAAGGACCATATGGGGGCCTTCAGCATCTTCTAAAAAACAAAACAACTCAGCAGTGGACAAAGTTTTGAAATTTTTTATTCTGTTGCTCTCCTTTTTTAACCATGTATAGAGCATTTGATCATAATATCCGTATATAGCATTCAAGCATTTATAGAGATTTCAAAATGACAATATCTAATACAAAATCAGAAATTCAAAGAAACAATAAAAATAGATTTATCTTGGATAAAGTTTAGCTGCTGATAGGTCAGCCCATAGGTTAGTATTGTATCCCTTACTATATGTTTGACTTGATATGACTTAGTAGCTATAAAGTAGCTCTCAGCATTAAAAAGGTTGGTTGATGTAAATGAACACATTAAATAAAATATTAACTCTGATTGGCAGATCTGTGTGCAAGTTTTCCTTTATCAATACAGTATGAAAAATAAAGTGTTTCTCCTTTTAAAGAAAAAATATAATTTCTTGCTCATTTTATGTTTTTTATAAGTATAGTTTATCCAGCAGTATCAGTGTATACTGATTAATCCTTTAAACTTTTCTTTTTGAAACAAATCAAAGCAAACCTACCGACATTATCCACATTGGCTACCATGTAAACAAGTTATATTTTCCTGTTGTTATTCCAGTGATCAGAAAGAGTACCCTAAGGTAGGCCAATCGGTTATCTGAAAAGTCAGATTAGGTCACAAAATCAGAGCTGGTAATTGTTGCTTTATGACTCTGAACTGTTCCCAGAGCCAATTACTGAACATGTCGGAGACCTTCAGTTAGCCACCCTTCCACTGCATAATGCACATCACCATGTGATTGTCTATGAAAAGAAGCAACGGTTACGCTATTAATTTGCTGGCATCTGATAAATGTTTTTATACAAGCACAATGAAATTAGCATGCAGTTGTTGGTGGTATTGTTGAAGATTAAGATAGAGATGAGGACGATAATGTGAGGGGATTCTTTTCAGTAAATGTTAATTGTTGGTATGAAGGTCAGCCAATTTAATAAAATTGGCCAAGGCGACTTTTCCCTCTCTTTTCTGCTGAGGTGAAGAAGAGAAAGAGGTGCCCTTTTCTAGGTCTTTGCTGAGCTTCCTTGCTCATTAGCTCCTCAAATTTAGTCAGCGGGAGGAGACTGGCACGGGACCATGTGTCAAGATAGGAACCCAGACAGACGGGAAAATGGAGAGTAAAAGCTGATGCTGGGGCACAGACTTAGCTGACCAAGTTATAGATCTCTATAGCCCTAACAGTCAGCACGACCATAGTCAACTTCCCACTAATGATGGCATCTCTGTTTTCCCCTCCGGGGATTCAGTGATATAAAAAGTAAGCCATACTGCAAGATATGCAACCTTATTTGGGATGCAGCCATTAAATCAAATGTTGCTTGCTTCTTTTCTAAAGCCCCAATTAAAGCTTGCAGGAACGTATGGTGCCTCAATAACAAAAGCTCTACTTTGTATCAACAGAAACAGCAATCATTGCAGCAGATAAAACAAATCTGAATAAAAGCTGTGAATATAAAATAATATAAACAAACTAAACGGTAATGACCTTCAACCTATTATCCAGTTTTAGTCATAATCACTGCTCAAATAGTTGGTTGGGTTTTTTTCTTTGTTTTCTTTTTTAGCTCTGGTATTTATAAGGGTTTTGTTTCATACACCAACTATAACTGGATCAACTTTTGTTAAAAGGGAAGAAAATCATACATGATTTTCAGTTCCTAAATTATATTCAGTGTAAATAGCGCAAGCTTATTGAAACTAGCGGAAGTTTTTTTTTAGTCAAGATTAGTTTTAAGTACTGTTGCATCTGTAGCGTATGTTCCACCTATCTTTTTATTGTTTTTTCAAAGATAAAGGGAAATCAGATCTTCCTCCATATCCAAGGAGGTTGTGGCAGAAAGGAATAGAAGGAATTTCTCACAAAAAATATAGGAAAATGGTTTGCTCAGCTATAATATCTTTAAGGATTGTTGGGGTGTAAATCACCCATCATGGCGATTCGATTCAGTGTCAATTTCCTGACCCAACGATTCTGTCTGTCTCGAATACTGTTTACGCGAGTCTGTGTGTGTGTGCAAGCGGAAAGAGGGTAATGGCTAAAGGAAGCGAGGAGGGCAAAATAGGTTTGGCGCCACCGCAGCATGGAAGTCAGAATTACAACCAGGAGAAAATGGATAAAAATAGACCGTACGGGAAAAAAAAAAAAACATGAATCGATTCTCTTGAGGACGTGTCAATGCATTGGATTGTCGGCTGTTGGGTCAATGCATTGATACAAAACGATTATTATTTACACCCCTAAAAGGTTGCATCTCAATTTTTGCACAATGCATGGAAGCTCTGTCATCCACTACATACTTGTGTGCATATTGTACAACTATACTACTTAACAAAATGACAAAATAAAAGTCTAAGTAACTAACAATCCGCATCTAAAATGTCTATTTCTTTAGCCATGGTATTAAATTTGGACTCTGAGTAACAATGGCTGGTGAAATTAAAAAATTGGTGGAAAAAGATGAAGGATGTACAGTACAAATACACACTCAGGGTAAAATTTGTTGGTATTCCTTGTCCAATAAAAGAAAAACTCACAGCGGTCACATAAATAACTTGAATCTAAAATTAACTGAAAATATCCTATGCAAATGAAAGTCAGATATTGCTTTATAATCAGGCCTCGACAGAATGAATTAAAAAAAACAAAACTGATAAAAGCATCCCAGACAATGGGCTGCTCATTTGTCCTCTTCCTGCTCTACGCCTCTCAGTAGGTGGACTTTCTATTTTTTGATGAGTGATTACACAGAGCTCCTTCAGATGTTTAAAGCTGAGCATATTGTTTTCAAACTCAAATCTGCCGAACATTTTGCTGCAACTTAAACATTGAAATCTCCAATGTCTTCCTTGCTCTTTATGATGCAGCTTATATGTCAATATCTAATTAACAGCCAACAGAGGCCTTAAAACAACACAAACATTTAAACAAAAATCAACTATTTACCAATAGGGTAATTTTTAAGAAGTAATCAGCTGCACCTTATTTCTCTTGATTGATCAAACAAAAGAGATACGCACCTTTGCATACAAACATTATTAGGTTTTTTTATTTGTCAAACAACATAAAAAAAACTTCTCAATCTTGCTCTACTTTGTATTTGTGTATCACATGAAATCAAAGTACACCAATTTTTATGATTGTACAATAATAAAACTAGAAGGATTTTAGCTTATGACTGATGCAGTGTGAAAATAGCACAAACTTTTCATAGTATTTTGTTTGTACACACAGGAATAGAGAGTAATTATGAGCTAAATAGGCTTGAACAGGTTTAAGAATTAGATTTCACTCCAAACAGTGAGATCCATTTAAAATGTAAATAACTATAGAAAAAGTAAAATCACAAGGTTAAAACAGTTTACTGGAAGGGAATGGCAGGGAAATTAACATCTGGATTAGAAACAAAGTCAATATATCTTTAGCTTTCGGTGAAAAACATCGACTCAGAAGCAAATTGTTCATCCTTTTGGAATACTTACCAATTCTTAGACTAATCCAATTACTCTAACATATTATGTTTGGGAAATAAGGGAGATTTGTCTCAAACAAAGAAATTTTCAATCACTTAAGAATGATTTGTCCAATCAAAAAGAATGCGTTGGCGTACAGACATAATCACAATAACGTGATAGGATATTGAGCACTATTTTACAAACTTACTGAGTCTCACAAAAGAAACCTAAAGCTGACACAAAATCAGAGACAAAGTAGAGAATAATTATTTTCACCTTGTGATCATTGTTTCACGTATTAATCATGCTATGAATTACCTGCAATGACTCCTTCGAATGGGACAACAAATAACACAGAAGTTAAGCAAGGACGGTTGATCATACAGTGGGTACAATAACTAAATATGTGCAATTAAAATTTCTAATTCATATGGGCCCAAATGCTGTTGGATAAGTGTGAGTTTAGGGTTCTTTTCCTTCCCAGTAATTTCCTATTTGGATGTAGCACTTCCCCCTGTTTGTGTGTTGTAGGCTTTCCCTGGGTAATCCAATGGGGCCATGTTAGGTAAATTGGTGACTTTGTATTCCCCTTTGGTGCAACAAACACTTCCTCAATGAAAAGTCACGATTTTCAGCAAGAGAACTTTACCAATGCTTTTGTCACAACAATCATATGTTTTAACCTCTATGAAATCATTTCAAAAGTCCAAGGAAATAGAAAATGTTAGTTTAGTTTAGTTTTACTCATAACTATTTTATCAGCTTCTAAAAAGGGAAGTAAGGGCAAAAGACAAAGCAATCTGGTGTTCTCCAGCTATTACTCAGATTATTTAGCACTTTCTACTTGGAAATTAAATTAAATCATATTTAAGTCAAAGGACATTTGGAACTATTACAGATATTGCATATCTTAAGCCTGTGCCACCCAGACAGGGCTTAACTACACATACAAGGAAAAGCTGCATGCAGTTAATTATCCAAAACTGGTTGTTTTTATGACTGAAAACCGCTCATTGTTTAGGTTTAAAACAAATTCACTTTGACATGAAAAGCTCCTCCCTCTTTTACCAGATAAAATTACAATGAAAAAACTGTACGTTAAAGTGCTGTTATCTCAATAAATCTCCATCCAAGAATTCAGAGGGAAACTAAATATTGGATCCTTAAACAGGGCATCTTTTCTAATTAACTTCTACCCCGTATCTGGTTTTACTTTGGTAAATGCAGTGGTACTGAAAATGGTAGATTATAAAGTTTGAAAACCTGAAAATGTCCCTTTAGTCAAAATATGACATAAAACTCCCACCTACTCCTCTTGAAACTCAAAAATTCATGATTGTCAAAATTACTCATAGCAATAGTTATGTTCATCCAAATCCCCCACAAAGACTGCTTTTAAATCTCCTGTATACTTTATATGGACATTTCATAAACCAATTTCTGTGGACACCAGAATCCATTCCTCTTTGGATTAAAAATACCAATTCCATACCATGACTAATATGTATTCTCATTGATAAAAGACTCCTTGAAAGCACAATACTTGCCTGTCTGTCAACATTTTAATTTGTAGGATAACTTTCATCAGAAACACAAGTCAGATTGTTTGTGATCGTTATTCCAATTCTGAAAACAGATTAGAATTTCATTGCACAAAAATGCTCAGTCAATGCCCATTGATTTAATTACAACAGGTCATTTCAAGGATGCAGAGTGTGTTTAACATCAATGGTGTTTTTTCCCCTGAGTCAGGCACGGCTTAGTGTACATATTTTGAATGCAGTGGGTGTTGGTTAAGAACTATTGAAGCCCACACTGTGAAAGTCCTTTACCTGTGGAAAGGAGGCAGATGAGAGGAGCAAAAACGAGTATGAAGTAGTAAGATACGAGATACGGCTGAGTAAACATTTGTCGAGGAGGACAGTTTCTGTACAGCTTTTATTTTCATACTTTGATCTCTGCGGCTGTCAGCCAGCTTCCTGTTAATCAAGTTCAGTGTCAAAGCTTTTTGCAGGGCCATGGCAAGCTAATGCAGGACAGCGCTGGGCATGTATAAGCTAGTGTACATGAAGTGCAAATGAGGTAGAAGAAAGACTGATATTTTATTTGCAATTTTAATAATTAACATTTTGAAAGCATTACAATGCTAGAAAATGTAGTGCTTTAGTATTTAAACGCTTTAATTAATCAATTTTATTCTAGAAAAAAAGCTTACCTGAGACATGCATGGTGAGAAAATTGTCAAATAGTCTTTTATTCTGTATGTAGTCATTCATTTCAGCAATACATCTTTTAAAGTAAAGAAAAATAAAAGGAAAATATGATAGTTTGCTTAATGGATAGTCCAAATTAAATGCACTCATTTGAAAGACTCATTAGGATCTACAACACAGGCAAACTAAGAGCCACATCTGCTGAATGCTTGACAGATGTAATTTTATACTTTTAATTGATTTTCGACTTTGTTTCAGGAGATGGATAAACATGTGGTATTCTGCCAATGCTTTGTGGCAAAGAACAACCAGCGACTGCCATCTCCTCGAATCCAAGGATTCCCATGTGGCTCGTTGGAAAAATGAGTGAACGATTCAGTTCAAATTAAAGAGAGAGAAAAAAAAAAAGTCGATAAGACTTCTGAACACTCCCTCATCTGCACTCTTTAAACCAAATTTATACCAAATGTGTCATTTTAAACCAAAACCTAGATTCTAATCTTAGGGGATTATGTTGATTTTTATTATGTTCGCTTTTTTAGGAATATACAAAATAGAGAATTTAGATGCAATAGCCTCAGTTCTTAGGTCACCCCCATTGGCAGCCTCTTTCACCAGTTTTCTTTGTTCATACATTTTGTAAACTTTCCGTAAAGTTCGGGGAGTGGCGCCCTAATGCTTAGGGCATTGCGCTTGGCACCAGGAGGTTCTGAGTTCAAGCCACACTCCCACAGACTGCCACTCTGGCTCTCTGAGCAACACCCTTAACCCCACACTGCTCCCCGAGGTCCCGGAGCCATAAGGTAGTCACAACTTCATCTTTATTTTCCTCTCTTGAATACATTTGCTATTTAGTTGAACTGATTTGGATAAAAGTCTCTTTAGGTGTAAACAGCTGTGAAAACAATAATCCAAATCTGAAATGAACTGAGATTGGGATATTTTTAACAACCACAGTAGATCACAGCAAAAAAGGGATTCATGTTTAATATTGTGGCTTTGTACCACACAGATGCTAAACACTAAAAATAGTCTTGTATATTTAGTGATATTTGTTGTTTCTTTTAGAGGGAGCTACTCACACTTATCCAATACTGAAAAATATGATGTGGTTACAGCTCAACTAGAACAAAATAAGTGGAAAAAGTATAATCAGATTTGTGAGATTGGGTCTTTGTGATGAACTATTAGTGTATCACTTTAAATACAGATAATGTTAACTGTAACATGCTTCCAAACAAACTGCAAAATAATGCTGTCACCTCAGATTTAGCCGTGCAGTCCTACTTACCTGGAAAATGTTTATTTATGTGACAAGTAATTGGAAGCACTAAAAATAATTCAGAAATGCTGCAGCACTCAGTGTGCAAACTGCTACAACAGTAGACTACCCACTACTATATTCCATAAAATGGTAATAAGAAAAATAGCAATAATGAAGTTTTCAGTAAAAAAAAGGCCAACAAGTGAATCCTTCCAATTCTAATATAGCTAAATTACAAAGTATCGAACTTGTTACACTATTCTGTCTTCACTCTGCATCAGTAGAAGCTAATATTCTGAGCTCAAACAGCCTTAAAAAAAACAATAAAAAAACAATCAGAACGAAGACAAATCTTGTCTCAGAGGTAACCAGCATGTCACTGTAAGCAAACGCGCAATGACAGTCTGACAAGCAAAAAACTGAGTGTGACAGATTTTAAATCCGTGTTACACTAAATGAGAAATTCAGCATAAGAGAGAGAGACGCAATAAAATGAGCAGAGGGAAAAACATGGTTGAGAGAGGAGTGGGGGAGGGATTAATTTAAGTGTCTGTAAGATCTGACATACTAAGCGTGACATTAAATTTGTCGTTAGTATATTCCAAAAAAAAATTGAGGGGGGATATTTACATTTTATGCACCTGAACACTTGCATTTAGAATTAAAGGTGCGAAGTAGGATTAAGAATGAGGCTATAAAAAAATATATGCTTCCAACATCAAAACGGATCAAACAGCTGAAAAAAATTAAGAAAAAAAATGTTATGGAAAAAACCAAAGTTGTCTACTAGAAGAAACAAAAAAGTAATTATTGTGTTTTCTAACGTGTAAAACTTTCCTGTTGACTTGGCCTGAAGTAACAAGCAACATGGAAGACTAATTTAGAAAGAATCTTTAAGTAATTGAGAAAAGACGCACCACATATCTCTGTAATTGTCCCTCATTTGTGTATATTCCTCCTGAGCAATACAGTCATCCAAACACAAGGCCTGGGTATGAGAATGTCAATCAAATAAGAGGAGAGCAAGCATGCAAAACAGTAATATAAATTAAGTTGTTCGTGGAGCTTGCTGCATGATAGTGTCTCTTTGATTGATGTGCCATCTGCCACAGAAACTAAGACGCAGGGTAAAAAATGAAAACAGAAATATTTTTCTTATTTTTTATAAAGCACTTATGAAACTAGAGCACTAAGCATGCTGGAGCAGCAGTTGAGTGGACTCCACAGAATAAAAATGTAACTACTGAGCTGTATTGCATACTGCACATATCCACTTGTGTGTATGCCTACAAGTATGCATGCACATTTTTTAATCAATACTTAACCTCTGCAGGGTGTAACCAGCCAGGACCCTCTGGCTAGAGATGAGCAGGTGGGTGATGAAGTCTGAGGTACATGTAGTACACATTTGATTCATACCATTAATATCTGAAGTGTATTTTTTGTTACACCCGACTACAGCCTAGTCTTTCCTCAACCTGCATATACTTTTGCCCTCATTCTGTTTATTCAACACCCCCTTTGGTTTCCTCTTTTATGTTTCCAGCCCTACCAAATCCGCATAATGTATTTCGAATTTCACTGTAAAATTTACATTTGATGCAGAAGTGCTATGAGTGTGTGCCAAAACGCACCGCAATTAAGCCCATGGGGGACTTATGTTTTTCCTGCTTACGCTCTAATCCAACATCCCCACAGTTATCGCCTAGTCCCACATGTGCACTTTTACACTGTGAAAATGATGCCCAACAATGTACCAGTTGGCCAAAATCACCTGTTACAGATGTGAACAAAGGCTGGCATGGGCATCGACGCCTCGCAGCCATCAAGCAAAACCACGTGTAATGACGGAGGCATGCATATGGATGAGCTTAGGGCTGATGTGGGTGATTGACAAGAGAGATAAACAATAATAACAAGGCAAGGCCAGCTCAGAGGACTCCTGTGAGACCTGGCAGAAAGGTTGTTGCCATGGCAGGCTGAGGGGGGAGGATTACAAAGTCAAAACCTTGCAACACTTAGTGAATGTTTGGATTTTCCTGAGCTGGTAAAGATGATCAGCTAGAAGATACATGGACTTTGTTTACGCTTATTTTAATAATAGAACAAAGTCAGTCATTAAAAAAACAAACAAAAAATGGCAAATAATCATCAGTTTTACATGGAAAAATCTAAGTTTAACAGGTAAATCTAATTTGAAATGAAAGTATGAAACATCATTCAAGCATAATATCAATTGTTAAATCAAAAGACGATAGCCCTGCAAAGAAAATGTAGGCAAGGTGTTTAAGCATGTTAGAGGTTAAGTCACTGTAGGGAAAGATTTCACTCTCAAGAATTTGTGGAAATAGTATAAGAGTGTAACTGTTTCAGCTCATTGAATAACCTATTCAGTAACAATTGTACTTATCAGGAAACATCTTTATTTCTAACAGTTTCAAATTATCGTTATAACATGAGAAATACACCAACTATATTTCAGTTTTAAAGGTGAGGTGGTGGATTTTCTTTTTCTGGGTGGATCATCAAAATAAGTGGTCCTCCTAACTGTAAATCATTCTGGTGGTATGTTAACGTAAGGTCGTCCTTTGTTCCGTTATCTTTTTCAGCGCATGTACACTTCAGGTGCATATGTGAGGTGAGCTTTGGGTATAACCAGTCATTGAAGCCCACTTTTCTCACCATGGTTCTTTGAAAATGGCAGAGGGTCATAAGAGAAAAAGTGTTTACAAAGTGTAAGAGAAGAAAAGAAAGGCCTCATAAGTTTGGCATGCTATTTTGACAAATCTATTTCACATACCTGCTAACAAAAGTTATCTACCTCTTTATTGCAACTTTCCAGGGAAGATAAGTTCATTTGTTTTTGCAAATCTTTGGGAAACTAAGCTTGTATGAGCAACGCAAACAGGAACTTTTAAACAGAGCTCGCACAAAGAGAAATGGGCCTCTGCATGCTCTCGCACATGTTTAATAGGTGCTCCCTCTCGGGAGCAGGTATAGAGTTGTATATGTGCGGGTTTTTTTTTAATAGGAGAAGGCGGAAATTGGCGAAAATCCTCCATTATACCTTTAAGTTTTTAAATTTAGTATCAAAGTAGCTGTAGTTGTTTAACCTGGTTACCACACACACTTTGATTTCAAAACATATATCAACATAAATACCTGGGAACAGAACTCTAAAGATATAATTTGGACGTTTAGGGGGAAATTAACTGTGTTTAAAGGTAGCAGAAGCAAGATGTTGTGAGTGTGGCATGAATTATCCAAACAGACTTACTACCTATTGGGAGTACCCAGGGGAAGCCTAAAATACCTACCTAATTCCTACATTTATTTTCTTCCAGAATAAAAAGTGCATTTTTAAATTCCTCAGCCAAGGTGCAGCACGATTTCAGGGACAAAAATAATTTTTCATTAATAAAGTTTATTATGAAACACTTAAATAAAATGTTTGAAAATCTATTTTTTCCTTTGACATTACTAAATCAGGTCATGTAATAAATTTAAATCAATAAAAAACCCAACCTGTTCTCAATCCCACTCATCATATCAAACATCCACGTACTGCATGTAAACCCATTAAGACACAGAGCATTTTAATTACAAGAGAAATTGGACACTTTTTACGTTGTGTTTCTTAAATACAGGGTATTTTTAGATAGCATAAGACAGCAGTAAATGCAGATGATTAACAGTAGTGTGATCTTACTCATTTGCCTTTCCTTTTGAAAAGATGGGGTAATATAAAATACATTGGCACACATTAAACATTAAGAAGTCACTCTGATATTCTGCAAAACAAGCCCCAAGGGGCACATCATCCACCAACAAGATTTAGCTTACCACACACACCAAAAACTGGGTGTGCTAAAACACTTTGTGATGACACTTTCATTTCAAGCCATTGAATCACTTGGCATCTTCAGAGCAGCAGTGAGGAGGCGGAACTGAATCTGCCATGGCCTATGAAACTGGTCTTATAGGTTAACTGAAATATATAATTGTTTCATAGATTCACTACAAGCAATGGTTGTATGGCCGGTGTGTTTTATAGAGAATGTCCTTAATTGTAAAGCCATTTAGTAGGAACCACAACCAATAAGTAATTGGTTACCCATAGCCCACTAAAATATTTTGTAGAGGCATAATTTTGCATTAAGAGTAAGAAAAAAAGTGACATTCATGAAGTTCGCTATCAGGTGGATCCCCCCTTTGCGGATTATTATTATATGGATGTAGGGATCCATCCAAATATTGTCGTATTCTATCTTATCTCACTTCATACCTCCTTTATTGTTGGACATGTTATCTCCGTGTCTGTCTTCACTCTCTCCATACATACATACATCTGAGGTCTGCTGTCTGTCTGGCATCCATTTGCTACATAGTCTGTCTTGTCTAGTCACTATTTTAATCAGTAAATGTCCAGTCCTTCTTAAGTAAGCATATCACTTAGTCTCCAACTTGCCAACTTGTGCTTTGATGTAACTGCTACCAGTCTAATCCCTCCTGTTCCCTTTGATTGAAAATCTCGCTATCTTCAGCTTCGCACCCCCTGCTCTGTATTATGTCACAGGCAGTGCCACTCACTCCAAACCATAAATCATAACAGGGGTTTCCGTAGAAATCTTGTCACTATCTCCTCTTCATAATTACTCAGTATACTCGTATCTATCCTTCTCACATCTAGATTGCAATGTCCTTTTTTTGAGGACAACTGACCCTCAAGTACTTGACCTTCCCCTTTCTACCTCACCTTCATTTATAAAAATTCTTTGAAGTTCTAGTCTAATTCAATATACTGCCATAAAATGCTTAGAATTAAAGCATAGTGTATTTTAATATGGCAAAAATATGAAGATGTAAATGTTTACTGTGATATGGAAACAGGGATCTAATTGATCTGTTGTATACCACTTATGTAAAATCAAAAATCTTAATCGAAATAGGTGTTTTTGCAATCCACTAGAATCCCAGCGATATGGTGTGATGTACGTATGGGCATGATTTCCTTCACTGTGGGTGTATTTCATTTCCGAAGAAAATTAAAGTTGTCAAGACAAAGTGTTGCCTTTTATAAATAACATTAGCTTTAATGGACTGAGGTCAGCGGTGTGATGAGCTTTATTATGACAATGTTGAATTCAAAATGAAATTTAATTGGCTCTCACAGAGATGTTGAGAATACAAAACTATATATAAAGCATGAGGATCCAAAGACTATGTTTGCTTAATGAATCTAGAAAAGCTTATTAGACCTAAAATAGCTTATTTGCCTGAGGGAGCATTAGAAGACAGGACAACATGTACTGCAGACAACTTAACAATTTCTGTACTAATCACAAAGAACAGTTTTCTTAGACGTGCCAATTAAGCAACAAGGGAATGCAGAGCAGTCCAGCAGAACTACTGCACAAGGAAAATAGGGGAAATATGGCAAGAGAAAGAAGCTCTGAGAGCTTTGAGAGTATATTTGCAAATCATTAATCTAAATGCCTGAAAACCAACACCACTTAATCCTTTCTACTGCGAGTGAGAAATCTCCTTAACAACGCCTTTGGACATGGGCCCTTTAGAGGGGCAAAATTATGACTGATTCAAAAATAACACTGTCAGCAAGCCCAACTTATTTTCAAGTGTTTGCAGCAATGATTGTCACATAATACTATGTTTTTTTTGGTGTTTCAATCTGAACATTGGAAACAGACAAAAATAGAATAGAAAATTATAAAACTACTTTTATACATTCACTCTGTATAGGGACCTTATTAATAGAGACAGTGCTGTTCTTGACAATAAGTAGCTCTGTTAGAAAAGTGTCTGAGTATATGTTTTATCCCTGATTTTTGGTGTAACTCTATATTACTGCTATTTCTTTTTCAGCTTTTCATTTTTAAGCTTAAAATGTATATGTCAAACAAGATTAAGCACAAAGTTCTCATAAGTTTTTTTTTTTTTTTTTGGATGGCTGTACAAAGAAAATAATGCCATATAGGATTACAAATCTTTTTTAACTTAAAAGCTACTTCCATAGTTTCACCTCTGTGGTTTAGAATTACATTTTCTAAGTACAAAACAGTTTCTGATCAGTGGTTTTTCTAAACTTCTAAGCCTTCACCTGGAATTCAGATCTGGACCTTTGAAGAGAAGATTTAAGAAAAATCAACAGGAATCGGTTAAATGCCATGCCAGCTTAAACTCCTGTAAAAAAGGAAACACAGACAGCAGTTCACACCAACCTACTAAAATTGGAAAACCAAAATTCAAAGTCTCACATTCTCCTAGCCTTGATTTCTGATGCAACACGGAATTACAAATAAACAACATGAAAGCATTTTGTTGCCTTGTATCAATGGTTAAGGCTGGTTAACTTAGTCTATTAAACAAAATATACAGTACTGTAGTCATTACCATTGTCGATGTCTGCCGATGTCCACAGTGAACTTATTTTCTAATGACTACTTCCACCATGTCCAAATGTATCTGCAGTAATCTTAGAGCATTTAGTTATTGGAGATCAATACAATGGGGTGTCTTGGATTATGCTGGCATGCAATACCCTCAAGAAAATGGTCATTGACATGTAAGTATATGGAGCCTTTTTATGTCATAGCGCTATACACTATATTAAGTAATTAACCCATAACACATTCCCACACAAACAATAAACTACACTGTAGCCACGGCGACCCTGAGGCATACTGGAGAGAGACTGTCATAAACAGACGCCGATGGGGCCCAATTACCACCATCATAATATGTTTTGCACAAGGGCAAAACAATCAAGAAAGACAAAGCTGGGGTTCTAACTGGTGACCCTTCGGCTTCATGATGAACTACATTCAACATCCAAAACAGTAGCTCAGATGTAATGAATAAAGTGGCCTGTGAGTAAATATCAATACAGGATATCAAGTCATTGAGATTATAAAAGAAACATTTCTTAAGCCTAAATACAGAGTCTCAAAGGATGAAGCAGTACAATGTCGATATTCTTTTAAATAAGGAACAAATCTTTTAGTGTTATCTTGCTGTAGCTCATTTTAGAGACTCTCATAGTGTGCCACCACAAGCAACCTAGTGCATTTGTATAAACTGATCATAGAATAAACCTAACATACCTCTTTCTTCTCCCTGCTGCCCTTTGGGAAGAGGCTTCAAAACATCCGCTGCAGGTCCATCTGGTTCTGCAACAACTTTTTCCCTGCTTCCATCAGACTGTTGAACTCTAAACTGGACTGTGAATCCGGTTTTCCATATCCACGCCTTTTGCACCATTATTTTTAAAACTGGTGTCCTTTTCTCCAACACTGATTAGATACTGATCACTGCTGCCCTTTATAACGGTAATGTTAATTCCACAGTTAAAAGTTGTTGAATTCACAGTTGAAAGCTGTAAGCAACGAAATTTTGTTTTGTACACACTGTGTGTATAGAAAAATGACAATAAAGTTTGTCTAAGTCAAACATATTTGCAAGTCCTTTTTAATAATCAAAAAAAAAGTTTGCTACTGTAGGTTTGGAGGAACAAATACCACTATTATACCAATAGAGCTGTCACCCAGGGGCACAGTGGCTGTGAGGGACTTCAGCAAAACCTCCAACACCAAAGGGGAGCCAGCTCACTTAAATTCACCTGTAAGGTGAGCTGCATTTGTTGATCTAAACAATCCAAGTGGGGAGGTGATTCACATGGCCATGATTCCACTAAAAAAAGTATTTTGGAGCAACATGTCATGTAATGTAAAACAACCCGATGCAACCCAGGTCCTAAAGCCCAGAACAGACAAGCTTGAATCTTCCATCACATAAACAATTACCCCAGGACATTTCTCTTGGTTTTGCTGTTGTGCGCCAAGATAAGAACAAAAGAAAAATGGAGAAAACAAAAGCTTGGTCAAACTCTCTGAGGATCTAACCGCTTTCTTTGAGCCAGTGCAAGTGACTGTCTCCTATTGTCCTCTTTGTCTAATTGTCATACAGTGGGAATTTGATGAATCTGACCTGATGCCTGCAAGTGAACTTTGTCCATCTGCACCATGAATAAATACTGTCAGTAATTGAGAAATACAGACAAAGAACGTGAAGGACAGAGGTAGATTAGATGCAAATGCATTTTTCTGATGTTCAAGGAACAAACACATATTGATTGTTTGCATGACAAATGACTACAGGGAATGGAAGAAAGAGGGATAACTGATTCACAAAATCATTTGCATGTAGCATCTCAGTGTCTGTATGCATGATGAATGCTGAAAAAGAAACTCTGGAACTGCATGGAATATATCGAGCATGGATGAATGGTGAGAGCTAAGACTGCCTGCGAGAATTCATGGTTGTGTACATCATCCAAGTTGATGATGGGCCCTAATGTAGAATAAGGAGAGCCAATCAACTTCTATCTATCTACTCTACCAGGGTGAGGCATCAAAGGGGTACTTCAAGGCCAACACGTTCTGCTGACAAATCATTGCGTGTCACGAAGAAGGAATGCTATATGATAGAGTTATGGAGTTTCAGACACAACACCAACACCTCCTGAGTCCTCTATCCTACGCCTCCCATTCATCAAATAATGGTTATTCTTTTATAATTTAAAAAAATATGGTTTTTAACAATTTATCTTGTTCCACTGGTGGACAGACAATTAAAAAAAAAAACAAAAGCACCAATATTAAAAGCCTGCCTACCAACCCAATTTGGGACTCTAATTTTATTACTCTATTCCTAATTCGGCTATTTGTAGTATGCCTTATATAACGAGCGGTCATTTTAAGATAATATGATTTGCTACTTTAAATAAGTGTGGAGTGCTGCTAAGGCAGAGCTCTTTGCCTTCCAACTTCACAAAGTTGAGCTTTACCAATAATAAGACATCCATTTACCAATCAATTAATATTGCAATCAAAAGAAATCACTAAGACTTTGCAGCTGTCTAACAAAACATATGAAATGAATACATATCAGAAGCAAAGGCAAAAGTCCAGAGCTTTCTGATAAGTTTGTTTAGGGGGGAGACAGATGAGCTGGCAATACCTAACAGAGCAACTCAGGTGAAAGAAACCAATCCAGAGCTTGTAAATGTTACGTTTCCAACAACTAATGGGATGAGTAGTCCAAGACATTGAACTTCTTCAATACAATCTGGAAAGGCATAAAAATCACAATCTAAAATCCATAACTATACAAAAATGTATGCATCGATAAAAAATTTGCACCAGAATAAATCTTTGCTCTAATCATCCTGCATCGACCATTAAAGGCCCACCACCCCCGGCTGGCAATATGTCAGCATTTAAAATCACGAGGAAAAAAGTGGAAACTTCTACATCAAACACTTTGCTCTATTAAACTACCACTACCACCATTCCTACCACTTTGATCTTTAGCATCTTGGTGTATAATTTCAGTACTTTTTTCCCAGTAATTTCTTGGCAGTTTTCTGAATTGCCTGGACATCTGTTTTTTTATTTTATTATTCACATACATGATGAACTGTGAGCAATACAATGACTGGAGTGTCTTCTTTTATAATATTAAAATACCTAAGTCTATATGTTAAATTGAATTGGTAATTTTATATACGTTAAACAAAAAAATCAAACAATTTTAAAGTTTTGAATGAACATTTTGTCATGAACTTTTTGCTTGATTTTTTATATTATATGTGCAGATGAGTATTTAGTGTGTTATCTATCCACTGTTCCATAGAGGCTGGAAATTACGATGGAGTATTAGGCCCAGGTAAAAGATTACTTTTTTTTATTATTTTGAGAATAAAGTGGTAACACTAAGAGAAAAAAGTTTTAATAATAGGAGAATAGTCGTAAAATTACAAAAGTAAAGTAACATTACAAGAATAAAGTTGTAATATTACGAGAATGAAGTCATCATACAACAACCCGTTTCTGAAAGAAAGCTTCCAGCTCCGACCAGCATATGACGGCTAACCAGCTCCACCAAATAGCAACCTCAGTCCACTTTGACATGCCCAATCTGATGCTGATGTGCTAAAAGATTTCCTTATTTGTCAAAACAGAGCCAAAGTATAACTTCACATAATGCTCGACATTCCTCATTTTAGTGAAGAAATTGCTTCTTGTAGGAGTGGTCATAAAATACAACTTGATTCTCTTAATATTATGACTTTATTCTCATAATTTTATGACTTTCTCATAGTTTTACAACTTTATTCTCAAAATGTTATGACTTTATTCTCGCAATTTGTGACTTTATTCGCGTAATTTTACAACTTTATTCTCATAATGTTACGACTTTAATCTCGAAATAAAAGAAAACATACAGTATCCCTAGCCTGGCCCTAATACTCCGTAGTAGGAAATGACACTGTTACCCTGTCAGCAGGTTTTCCCACCATTGCTGTGCAACCATCTCTGGGAGCCTTTGCTGATTCTTGAATTCAAGAAAAAAAGAGGGATACTATTTAAATAACTTAACCTTGGTTTGGATTTCTCCCCAACCCTATCCTTGACCTGTCTGCTGTGTTTCTTGTTATTCCTGATGTTATTTGTTCACTGATGTTCTCTAACCTTGGAGGGTTTTAGAGGCGTGTGGATTACACACATCTGGACTCCATAACAAAGTGTCAAGAGAGGGCTGGTTCCTTATGATTTTACTAAGAAGTATCAGAGCCTATAAGTTGTTTCTAATTTATTTCTAATATATGTATCAATATCATATTGAGACAGCTAATATTTTACCCCCTTTAAAAAGAATAAGCAACATTTTTTTTTCTATTACATAAAATTCCCACAAAACCTTAAAGTTTGTGATAATAATACTAAAAAATGTGATGAAGTTCAAGGGTATGGCACTCTTGCAAGGGACACTACTAGCCCTAGTGCCTTAATGGCAAGCTGAGACAGAAAACACTTTAAAGCAAAAATAAATTCCAGAGCTCCTGCTGCGCCATCTGACCAAGCCAACCGCGACAATATGTCATCCCAGTGTCTTGTCTGTTAGAATTTTTTTCTTCTTCTTCTTTCCAATGTAGATCATTCAGTGTGCAATAAATATGGAGGACAAAAAAAGAAGGAAAAAAAATGTAGATTTGATATTTAGAGGACTCAGTTTTAATTTAATTGAGGAGCATTTGTATGTTGTAATTATAATTGGCGAAAATTACAACTTTACATTTCTGTAGCTTAGTGTTCTGTAGCTTAATGCTATATGTTTTGGAAACAAAGGTTTCACTTGAAAAAACACTATATATACACAATCACCTACTTACTAATATTAACAAGCCAGTGACTTTTGTTCCTTTAAATATTTGCCAAGGCATGCATTCACACTCCTCTGTATGTGTGCATCTGTCTGTGTGGATAAATGGTGATTGGCGTGCGGCTGAAAGTGGGTGGTGTGGAGTGATTAATCAGCGTAATGAGTGTAGATGAGCACTGTGCAGATGGAGCCCACACTCAGGACCGTGTCACCCAGCAGGAGGTCTCTTTGCTTCCCTTCCGAGACTCTCTATAGTTTTAACTATGGTTTTGACTGCATTTCTTTGGCATGTGCCACCTCCCTTCTTTCGTAAGCTCCTTTCTTTATGATTCACATTCATTACAACCCTATTCTTCTACGAAAATCTATGTGCACAATTAGCAGAATTTCTGTGTAAATATAAATTACCCCTGTTAGCTTTGCTTCTCTCTCCTGCCAAAAAGCATCATAATGCTGTGTTTTGCTTCAGACGCCAAACTTCACACCAAGCACCTTAATGTATTCCAAAAGATTACTAAATAATGCTTTGCCACTGAAATGCAGTAAAGATAATGTTATATGGGAATAGTTTTTCACAAGATGTAAAGGGATTAAAACATTTTCATTCATATGATTACTATAGATGTTGACAATTCCCTCTTTTAGTGGTTAGGGTTCTCTGTTCTTCTAAGCCAAGCTCAACCCCAAAAAACAAAATGGTTTCCTCTGAATCTTTGGTTAATATTTATGTACAGAGTGTATTTTATATGTAGAATTTGAAGATACACAGACCCACAATCTATGGGGACGAACACATGGATGAATAGCACTCTAATGGTTTAACAGACGGCCTTGTGAACATCTTACATTAATTAAGAAAAAGTATATAAAACATCAGAAAAAGATTAATGTGGCTCAAGAAGTCGGGTTCATTCTTCAGTATAATGTCGGGATGCATGAAAGGAACACATTGATTTGTAAACATTCGGGTAATAACAGGCCATTGCGCCGTTTAGGAATGAGTCTGCTTCTGTGTCTTAGAGATAACCCTATTGTAATGTATAAACCCCCAGAACAAAGACAAAAGACCTTCAGAAAATAATGACTTAAGCCGGGTTAGACAGTGTCATTATCCACAGTGAAGAAAGAGACCATTGCTCCATGTGCACATTTAAAAAGATATGCACACACAAACAATGAAGCCTGTTTTGGGAGACATGATCTGTGGTCTAATGGAGTAAAAAAGATTAAAATTGGTTATGGTTAACATTGTCACTTTTAGGGAAAACAGGGGGGAGCTTGCAAGCATAACAGAACCATCCTACTATAAATCTTAAAAATGCCCATAAATGCTTATTTTATAAGGGTGTTTTGCTGTTTAGGAAAATGTCATAAAGTTGATTTGACATATTTACTTTATCTCCAGAAATGTAAATTGAAAAATATAACAAATAAAAGTCTAACAAGATTAAGGTGGCTTGTTTTACTCTCTAAAATTACAAAGTAGCTTTAATAATACAGTATGCACTGGAGTCCAAATGCAATACCAATGGTAGTTAAAGTACAATGGAGGACATTTTAAGAGCCAATAGAGCAAATATGACGATGGAGTCAAAATCTTAAAAACAAAAACCATGACAACTTCTAGATGCCATCAGTACAAAAAGGCAGATATTTTTCTCATGGCTGGTCCTTCTGCACTGATTGGCTAACACATTCTTGCCTCCTATGTCCCTCTGGATTTTCTGACATTAGCTTTTTTTTTTTCCCCCACATTCTTTTGCTGACTCAATCACTTGGTCTTATAAGTCCCATCGAGCCTCCTGCTTTGTCAGAAGCTTCACTGCCCTGATTCACATTTATTAAAGAGGGAAATGGGGGATGGAAAGACGGCATTATAAAGTCTTTCAAAGTGCATGACTGGCTTTTTGAAAGTGGAAACAGTCTTTATGTGAAGCATCCAGCAATAAAGAGTGCTTTCTTGTTTCTAGATCTAGGTTTTGGGGTTAGTCAGCATTATACAATACCTCGGATCTTACATTGCCCAACATGCTGGTGAGAATAAAGTACAGGAAGCCATTAGGGTATAAAGAATAGGTTAATCTTTAAAATTTCAGATGGCTGAACAAGTAAAACAGACCTGAATTAGGCTTATTCTAACTTTTTAAAAGGTCCGCTCATCTTTTGGACTCCCGCTTCAATCCATATCTAATCTATTCTGTTTTGAACAACAAAAATTTGTATTATTTTGAAGATAAATTTCTTACAAAACTATTCTCATTAAAATTTTAACTCTAAATGGTGGATTGTTCAAATAAATGTTTGACATGTTCATTTTTGTAAAAGTTCTTTATCAATATGTAATATGTCCCTAAGTACATTTGGATCCACTTGGTCACCAGTTATAACGCAGAAACTCCAGATATAGTGGCGTTAAATGCTATCGGTATTCTGACCATGTCTGTGTAATGGCAGCTGCTTGATGGTGTGGACGTGATTAAGTGGGCTATTTGTCTGGTGCTGTGTGCAACAAGGGGCCAGGTGGGGATTGGCTGGTGACAAGACTCTCCTGCTGGCAGATATAGACAACAGAAAAAGACTGACGGTGGAAAAAGGTCAACATGTTAACTTCCTTTCACATAAACAAAGCAAAGCAGGAAAGAGATGTGCCATCTCTGTAGACTTTGTACTTTTTGCCAGATTATCTATCATTCCCATTAAAGGTTAGCACAGCTCAAAAGAATAGTCCAAGGGTTTCCTTTTCTGAATTTCCCTCAACCTCATTGTATATTCCTTCTTCAACCCTCAGTGGCTTGCATGGGGTCCTTGTACATGCAGGCTTTTTGTTGTTTGCCACTCTTTACCTTATTTATAAGGATCAATCTAAATTTAAACTGCATTTTTATAGAAATGTGTCTTTAATGACTAAGTTTTAAATATGGAACTCACAAACGGACAGAGGAATGATTGGATGAAGAGCTGGATGCAGGGACATATGGCTAGATGTGCATGTATGACAGAGACAAGAATAGTAATAACCTTTCTTGTCTCTCAGTGGGGAACTTTAGAATGAGTGGATGCATGTGTGGAGGGATGAATTAATAGGTGGGTGGATGGGTGAAAGAGTCTGGAAATACAAATATTTTCCCTTAGACTATTTTCTTTATTGCATTCTGATCTGGAGTTGGTAAATAAGCAGTGGGCGGTGAAATAGACCTGCCGTACAGGTCTGTGCTGATAAGCAACGTGAGAACTTCCATAGAGAATCTATAGGAATTGAAATTACTTAATAGGACTTCAATTTGAAATCTGAAATATAAACACACCTCATAGCAGCTGTAAAATAAATAAATAAATAAAAATAAAGGAATATGTGTGTAGAACACACACAAATATGAAGGACAATGCATCACTGCCATGATTTTATTAAAAATCTAAATGTATGTTTCATAGTCTACGCCTCCTACTGATGGAATAAAACACAAACAAAAACAACATGACTTTTTTAGTCACAAGGACAAAGGAAGAAACACATGGGCTTTATGCTGCCCAGTGATGCAGCTTAACCTCAGATGACCCCGCCCCCTTTTCAATTAAAGGCTTCTAAGGCTGATACAAAATTATGAATAAAATAAGAACAAAAACAAGAATCCTTTAGGAAGCTCATCAATCACAGTTTAGAGACAAAAGGTAAAGAAGGGGGTGTAGCTAAGGAGTCTTTGCCAAGTCTCATCCTTCATCATCCATTATGAGAGCATGAATGGGGGGGTCTCTGCTGTCCACAAGAGAATATGAAGACCGACGGAAGCCAAAAACGGGTTTAAAATAGGTGGCAAAGCTCCTCACCAGACATGGAAATTCTTCTCATATGAGCACTTTTCATTTGTCCTAAAACTCTATGTCTAACACAAATCATAAATATGAGTGTGAGAGAGAGAGAGAAAGAGGGAGACATTGTGTAAAAAAAAAAGCTAACGCACAACAGTGAACATCAGTCTTACCTGGATGAGTGATTCACTCAGTCTTTCCTCGTCTACCTCCAGCACAATGTCCCGGATCTCTTCATAAGGCAGGCGGAACGAGCCCAAGAAAATTGCTGTTTTGATGTAGAGAGAAGAGAGTCATTTCCTCACTTTTTTATTAGACTGCAGGGTTCACACTGACATTTTGGCACTCATCGCTCCTTAGATAAAATGATCACAAACTGCACTTCCCATTTGGGAAAAAAAAAATGGTGCTACTCTGACAAAAACTGCAAAGGAAAACATCAAAATTCACCTGTATGGTGTCAGTTTTTGTTTATTTCAAACAGTCGATCCAAAAACAGAAACCTAACAAAATAAGTTGCAGCTGAAGAGGGCGCTCCCCTCAGAGCAACATGTTTTTATTTGGGTGGATACGAAAGAGGAACCATGATTTTGCCTCAGGGGGGAAGCCTGGTGGGTGTTTCACACTCCAGGTGGGGTGGCCACATTGGAAATTGGAGCTGATGCTGTATCCAGGTGGAAGTCACAGGTGGAGCTTTGGTAATGAGTTGGAAGAGAGACACTCAACAGCTGCCATACAACTGTAGCAGCAGGACCTGATGGCTCTATCTGATATGAAACAAGCAGAGAAGTTTTTTTTGTTTTGTTTTTGTTTTTATTTTTGTTCCTCTTAGCATTTTTATTTCAATGCAAACTACATTAGGTGATAAACTTTTCATATATAGAGAAACTTACTTTATGTTATGTTGAGACTCTACATTGCCATTTATTAGTAGGGAGATAACATGACCATGTTTGTATCCCTTCACATTGCACTCATTTCATTATTTCCTGGCTTTTAAGCCGATTATTGCCAGTTCATGTGATACAATCAGATTTTCAACACCATTTATGTCAAGACTTTTACACAGTAAAACTTACAGTCAAAAATAATGTGTACCAGAAATTTCTACAGGGATCTTGGCTTTAGATTAGACTAAAACACACTGTTATAAAGTGGGGAGGGGATGGACAGTACTTCAATCTGTTTGTCAATTCACTAATGATTCCCTTTCTCTCTCCACCAATCTATTTATCTGTCAACTTTTCTGTTTTTGTTTTGGCAGGTTTTGTTTGTGGCGCATGATATTGATAGTTACAGATGCAACTAACTAACAGAATCTCTTTATTTTTCACCTAAAAAAAGATGAATCTGCTAAAACTTAAAATAAACTATAGAAATGCAAAAAGTGTAGGAACCCTGATTGTTAGATGAGTCGCTGTAGAGAATTGTGTGGTTATATCTGATTTTTGCATGTGTGCCACTGTAAGCATTTGCAAATGATTTCACTGAACTTGTGTATGTCTTTGACACGGTTGGTAGGTGTCAGTGCCAGGTCTGATTACTGTCTCTGCAGATGGGCTTGGAGTTTGGCGGAAGGAAAATAAGCGTTAAAATTACCACCTTCACAAAGGGAATGGGAGGGAATCCTTTTGTCATACACAACAACATAGCTCTCCTTAGTCGCCTTGATACACACTATTGCATCATAAATCATTTTCAATGCCTGCAACTGAACCCTGTAAGCTCTCTTCTCAATTCTGATGTGAAGGTTCAGTGACTGGGATGGGTGGTGTGGTAGTATGAGTGATTGTCATGTCAGTGTTGCTTTATGTATCATGCTAAAATGATTATGCATACTGCTATCAGGTAAATTGTGTCCATCTGTCTTCAAAAACCTTTGCCCAGCAATGTCACCATGAGGGTAGAGGGTTGATCTGTGGCAGAGCCTCAAATAGGAAAAGCCGAGCCGACTGTATTATTTTAAGCTGTTAAATGCAAAAGTATCAATGTCTATGACTCAACTAGAAGTAGAAATCCTGTTTAAAAACATTTTTGTAGAAGTTAAGAGTATCAACTTAAGCTTTTTACTTGAGTAAAAGTGTAAAAGTATCATTTTTTAAACTACTTAAAGTCTAAAAGTAAAAGAAATGCAAGCAAAAATGTTAAGGAAGGATGCTTTACTGCACTAGCTTATAAAAATAATTTTTTTCTACAATTCTGGATGATAACTTCAGGATGATCCATCCTAATTAATGGCAGTAGTGTCAAATGTTGTCATCTTGGAAAACTATGTTGAAACGGGTCCATATACAAATAAATAATTTGTCTGAATAGAGAAAATTATTTCGATGTTTTTTTTTGTTTTTTTATACCAACAGGCCATAAGGAAAATGAGGCCTAATGAAAAACAATAAACTAAAGAGTATATTTTTTAAATGTTAGTAGTAGAACGTATAGATAATTGCAAAAAAAATCTAAGGAGTAGAAGTAAAAAGTCTAAAAAATAATTACTCCAGTAAAGTATTGATAGTCGAAATTTCTACTTAAGTAAGGTAACAAAGTATTTGTACTTTGTTACATGACACCTCTGGGTAAATGTCTGATAAGAGTGAAATATAAATTAAAACTACATAAAAAATATATTGGTATTTTGAAAGTTTTCAGTCCCTGCCACCCAACCCATACACAGTGAAGTTTGGAGCAAAAGGCTAATTTAAAGGTTGTGTCAATAATTTTACGATTTTACTAATTTTGTACATATTATTGTAGCACATTTAGTTTCTTTCATTATTTCACAATTTCCCAGTGTTTGATTTTCTACAGCTGTTGTTGGATTTAAAGTGTTTTTAAAAGTTGTTAAACAGCAAATCAACTACACTTTAAAGGAAAAGTTCAGTCAGCAACGAACGATCAATGGATCATTTTCTATACCTAAAACAAATGTGTTTGGGGTGATTTAATACATTTATTGTTAATCATTAAAAAAATAAAAATAATAATTTTTGTCGCAACCAATGAGTCCAGGAGTGGCCATTTTTGTAGTAACATCTCACTCCTAACATCTTCCTTCAGTGACATCACAGTACGGTAAGCCTAGCGCCATTCTCCCCGCTTTAAAGCAAACTCAATGGGAACTACTAGACACATCTGCAATCAATAAAATAATAATAATCATTTAAGATTTAGAGAGGACTTCAGCATTGAAATTTGCAAGAGCTATAGTTAAACTGAAAATGCATGGCAGTTGGATGTTTACATCGGGTAAAAGTGGCAAAAAAAAAAAAAAAATTCCATCTTTCAAATTCATGATCCACCATGGATGGGTATGTTGGTGGATTGCCAACTTGAAGAGGGAGGATTTGCCTCTGAACTTCTGGCCAGAGTAAAAACCCGTAACATGTAGCCAACATTTCGTAGAAGAATGTTTTCAAGATGATTTGTATAATAGCGCGTTGGGACAAACACCAGATACATCATTGGGACTTGCTCAACAGCCGATACCGCACCGTGACGTCACAAACTGGTAGGTGACAGTAGCGTTCTTTGACAAATATTGATGTCTCCACTCAAGCACATTCAAATGAAATTACTCTTACTTACAAACACTAATTATTTATTGAACCGTATGTAATAATTTAATATTTAAAGTACTTTTTAGAAGTTTGAATTCTTAACATGACCAGACTTTTCCTTTACGATGTACATTGTGAGTTCTTTTCCTTTCATTTTTAATAACTCTATATCACAATCCAGTATTAACAGGAACTGTATAAAGCTCAAGCAGACTTTATCTGGGGCTTCATGAGAATTAAAAAACACCCACATGGAGCTCAAGCAGTCGAGTCTGTTAAAAATTAATTTTGCATAATCTGACACAGAGGGCTTGGAATAAAGCTGTAAGCACTTAGTTTGACTGCTATATTGTTGCCAAAAAAATCCTCAAGTTTCCACAAAAGGCTCAAACATCACTATCCTAACATAGAAACCATTAATCTAATAGTTTTTTTTTCTTTTTTTTTGTTCCTTTTTTTATTTTATTCTACATGCAGCTTTTCCTGTTTGTGGGAATATTAACAGCTGCAATAGGGGAAAAAATTTCAAAATCTTCTGAGATAAAAGAACATCACTGTGAAGAATAACTTTGTGAACCAAACAGAAAGCTAATTATGTGTTTCAACCAAAATGTGTTTTTGAGCGTCAAAAAAGCAACTCAACTTGGACACCTTGCAAACCGGCAGGCAATCAGGGGATTCTCCAGTAAAAGCTCTATAAAGCCAGCCATACTGTCAGAGATTTGCTGCTGCTGTTTGTAGCAGCTAAAGGCACATAAAAAGATCTTTTAAATATATTTTTAGGTAAAACTGCACTTTAAAAGCACTTTATATGTATTAATTTTAATTAAACTTATGCTGACAGCTCTGCAGAAGCAGGGATCACAGCTTGTATGTTGTGTCTGTTACCAAGACAGCTCCTGGATCAGCTTTTCTGAATGGTTGACGCTGGATGCTCAAATGCTTCCGATCCTGGAAAAGTGGTAAAACTTGCTTCTCTCGACGCTAAAATCTGGATATCAAGCCCTCCTACATGCCTTACACTTTGCATGTAAACTAGACACCCTGAAGCTCATGTTTGTTGTGAATGCACCATAAGGGTTACATGACAGCATCTACTTACATAGGTTCTGTGCTGTCTTGGCATCCAGGATACGAAGCTCCTTTGTCTTCTTCTTGAATTGGGGCATTCGGTCATCAGTCTCATCACTCACATCTTTTTTTACTGCAATATAAAAAACAAACAAAAACAAATAAACAAACATATGACAATATGTTTACTGTATACTGCTATGCAGCTGCTATTTGCAAAGTTAATGACCTGCCAAAATTAAATGAGCGTGGTCATATAGATAACAATTTACCAAGTTGCATGACTATATATTATCAAATAAATTTGATTGTACTAGGTATCGTTAAATTGGACGGCATCTAATTGATCTGTCTATATGCTTTGATATGGGATGTAAAAGATAATTTGTCAATATCTTAAAGCATTCTCATGTCAACTGGAGCTGTTTCTCAACAATTGTTGTGAAGTGGTCTAGAAAAAAAATGGGTGAGTGGAGCCTTGAAAATGAGTTAAGTATATTCACTTAAAGTTTATTGGTAGGAAAAACTGAGATAAGTAAAAGTCAACAAACATTTGGGGTAAATTTTAGAGGGAGATTCCCAAAGCATGAACTTTGTGTGGAGTCTTGTATAAGGGTGAGCAACAATTATTTTGCAAAACTAAGTTCTCCACATTATTTATTTAGGATTGTCAAAAAATAGGGTTACTGCCTGAGGAAGTAGTCTGTAGAAAATCAACTTAAATCTTTCAAATTTCCAAGATGAATGAGAAAAAGTGCAACTCCCTACAAATCCAAGAACCCAGTAATAGCAGTCCACAAAATGTACCCCCAAATAAACCTTCTGGTTCTAGAAAAGAAGACATTTTAAACTTTTCACACGAGGAAACATTTAGGAAAATAACATCCGTATTTGTACTCCAGTAACGTCAAGCATGTCTAAAAGACTTTTTACAGAGTATATATAGCAGCAGGACAACATTTTAAATTAGAAATAAAGGGTGGAGGAAAATTTATTTTTTCACAATAAAGAAGGAGCAATATGAGAAAGAAGACTCCTTAGATCCTTCATTCTCCCCTGACGGTTTCTGTGAGGCAGCACACTTTGTTGCTAATCATCACAACTGCTCTGTTTAAGCCCAAGGTGGGAGTCTCAGAGGAAATCCAGAACAAACAATCTGCTCCCTTAGTGCTGGCTTACATATTTGAAGAAAGAATCAAAGAGGCAACATCTCCTGGGCACCTAGAGGAAGGAATGCTTAAGGCGCCTACCTAACTCTGCAGTGCGCTGTCAACATATCACAACAGGCATGGAGTTGTTTACAGTGTTAAATATTGCTAAATTGCAAAAAAAGGTTAAACTGATGAAACAGATAGAATTATTGTTGATTTCCTGTCAGAAAACTCAAACTAAAGATGCTCTTTAGGAGCCCGAAGCACTCAAGGCCTCAAACTTAAAGTCTGAATACAAGCTGCATGCAGACAAATCTTTCCTTGTTTTCTCCATTGATGTTTCAAGTAGATGTGAAATCATAATTTCTTATTTAACTAAGAAACAGTGCATCCCACATATCCAACAATTCATTATGGAAGCAGAATGTGCTATTGGTTTAAAGGTATAGTTGAGGATGTTCTTTTTTTGGGTGGATCATTAAAATAAGTGGTCCTCCTAATTGTCAGTCATTCTGGTGATATGTTTACATAAGGCTGCCCTACTGTATGTGCTCATCCCATTTTCACTTAACGAGGTGAGTCTGACATAGTGGAAAAAATTGCAAATCTTCTCTTGGAAGGTAAGCTTGTATGAGTGATGCAACAGCAACTTTTAAACAGAGCGTGCACGAGGAGAAATGGGCTCGTGCATGCTCTCACATGCATTAAATAGGCGTTTTCTCTCGGGAGCCACTACAGGGTTGTGCATGTGCATTTTTTTTTTTAAGTGAAAAGGGCCGGTATTTCAAAAATTTGCGAAGAAAATAAATTAATAAATTAATTAATATACAAGACAGTATTTGAATAATTGCTTTAGAAATTGGAAAACAAATAAAAAAAAAGCAAAATAACAGAAATAAAGTGTTACATTTAAGGATGTTTTGGAAAAAAAATGGATTTAGGTATTAGAGCAACACAACAGTATGACTGAGTAAGAACACTAATCCATTGTGCAGAAACTTCCTGTCAGTGGCCTCAATGTTTCCTCCCACACAGCCAAACTGCTCAGGAACAGTTTAAGGGAAATGGCAAAGGGCCAAGTGATTATCTGGCCTCTAAACATATCAGATTTCAATCCACATCAACACCCACAGACTGTGTCAAAGCAGGTTCTACCAATGAAAGCCACATTCTGCAACCTACAGGACCCAAAAGAGCTGCTGCCAGATATCAACAGATGTCTTTGAAATAGATTGACTTCTCCCTTGGTGCTGTTATATGATTTTCATATAAAGTAGGATTTATATTAAAATGAAGATCAGTATGAGGTTAATTAATTTGTTCATAATTTAAAGTTCAACTTACATTGAAAAAGCATGATTGCATGAGCAATCATACATGTTAAGCTTTTCTGTTAGTAAAAATAAGAGACAGACTGCTAAACCATCAACCAGGAGGGTAAGCTGCAAAAGGTCATTTCTGAGAACTTAATTCATTGAAAAATTAATTCAAGCACATTCATAGAAAGTTATGTGGAAGGATAAGGTGTTTTAGGAAAGGGAATGCAAGAAAATAGCACCTTGATAGAGGGCAAAGATAGCCTTTATTTAAACAAAAAATATTATATGAAAAGCCATACTCTACTTTGCTGGGAAACTGAATTATTGGCTTGAATTAGCTTTAGGGCATGACGGAAATCTACAGAAATGAACACTTCCAACATGTCACTTTTCATGTAATTCATGTATAGAAAGTCTAATAGGTCACTTTTTGAACTTCATGTTGCATGAGGTGAAAATACAGAGTATTTCTGCAGTACATTTCAGCACTGTTCTGTTAGATCCCCTAAAACCACTCAATTAAGAAGCAACCTTAACTCACCCATAAACGTACCAGTAACAACATTTATATTTTTACATTTTTTAGTATTTCTTTACTGAAAGGAGTGATAAATCATCAGTCCCTTGACTTAGACAAAGAGACATCTATATTATCTTCCTTTCTGATTACATTAAGAAACTAACTTAAGCCAAAAGTGAAAATCAGCTCCTTTTTGTACCAAATTATTCTCTGCGACCTCTACTATCTATTTACTCTACAGCCACTTTAATCTCTCAACGTGATACCTTACATTCTCACCAGGGTGCTCTCAGCATACTGGTGTTCACCTTTGCCTCCAGGCACCCATGCTGCTCATTATTAAAGAAAGTACATTTAAAAACAATAATGAACCATTCTTTTCTATCCTAGCCCATACATCTCTGAGTTCTCCTGCAGGGAGCTGAGCATTGGCATCAGAAGGCTGACTGAAATGACTGCTTTTTGCTGGTTGACTCAATTATGCCACGAGTCACATGTGTTTCCTCTAAGCGCTGCATGTGAACTGATGGGCCCTGGAGGGCTTGCACACATTTCAAGCTGCCACATTGTCAGCGTCCCAGGTGTGTAGAGAGGATGAATATAGGTGGCATATACCCAGATGGCTGGCCACAACAGAACCTCTTTTAAAGTTTAATAAATGAAAACAAAACACAGAAGTTTGGAGAAAGTTACTAAACATCCTCCCCTCTGGTTGGCTTTAAACTTGAGTTTTTTCTTTTAACTAACAATAGCCCAATCATAGAGTCGGCTTGTTGCTTCTTCAGCCATAAAAAGCTTAAACCGTATGACATTCTAGGCCTGCAACAGCTGATTGAAGTCCTTGCCAATATTAGGACGTGTTCTTTTAGTTGTCCAAAGGCTAAAATTTAATACTGTGAAAACAGTGCTCATGTTTGTTAAGCAGAAGCTCTCAAGAAGACACACAATGCAGAGACACTTGTGACTGGAAAAACCTAAAAACTTGTGTGCAATAAAATTAATTTATATGATTTCAATATTTATCAGATAATGATTTCAATATTTATCAGATAATGATAAGATAAAAAAAATCCAGATTGTTAATAAAAATAAAAAAAGAATAATAAATCCTTTTTGCCAGGAATTTGTGTTGGATCATTAGAGAAGTCATAAAATACTAGACTCACAATGTTCAAAGATTAACAATACCCTTTATAGTTTATTTTCAAAAATTGATCCAATGCATTTACGATGAATGTTAATGTTAAAAAAATACACACAAAAAATAAACATGGAAGCTGCATTTCATTGGAAATTCTTAACAGACCATAATATCTGAAAAATTAAGCTGTTACTTTATTCTCATTTTTCTCTTGCATGTAATATTGTGTACCTGTCCCCTTAAAAGAACATAACTTTTTATCTGCAATATTCTTGACTTTCCTTTTTTTTTTTTTTTTTTTTTTTTTTTTTTTTTTTTTTTTTTTTTTTTTTTTTTTTTTTTTTTTTTTTTACTTTTATAGATTTCAACCTTCTTTTTTTTAGTATTTTTTAAAAGTTGAAATGGTACATGATTGGAATTACTAGCTGAATGTGAACTACTGCATCGTCTGGACAAAATGTGATTAAAGCTGACCAAGTCTGAGCTAAATAAATATCATACACAAAATATAAATTAATAATTATATTTTATATTTACATATTCCATTTTGCCTTACAATTTTGGTATCATAACCTATCTGAGACATTTTACATTTATTTGCTGGCTAAAACTGAACATTTATAGTGCTAAATATTTGCTAAAGTGCATTTCATGTTGAGTTCCCATTTAAATAGACCTTTCTGTGTATTCCCAAAAATGTAAAGAAAAAGGATATTTGTAGACAGAAATGAAACAATGAAGATGTTGAAGTGCTTTAAAAAACTAAACAAAATAGTTTTCTATGTGAAAACTATTGTGATTGTAAGAAACTTCTTTAAATAGGAAGGTGATTAACATCGCTCTTTTCCAAAGGGAGTTACCAAATTCTTAAAATGGAAAACACACATGAATGTTTCACTTAGAAAAAACAAAAAAAAACAACGCTTTTGGCTTATTAAGGACGATTTGGCATTCATCTGTGTGGGCTTTGGATTGAGGTATACCCATGGGAAACTGTATGATAACAAGAGTTCTCCAATACTTGGACATCCAGTTTGTTTGCTGGCCCATAATCACTCTCCTGGTTTCCTTCCATGAGATATCTCCCTCAAGACGTCCATAAAACCCAGGGCATTAGAAAGCTAAACACTACCACATGTTCACTTCCGGACACAGACTCCCAGGATGAGCCCTGCCACCAGGCACCAGAAAATGAGCAGGCATTTAAAAGACAGAAAACAGCAGATGACAGGTCTTCAACTAACATATTTAAAGGCAAAGAAACATGGAGTGGGACAGACAATGTGGAGTCTGGTCTCCTTCGAAGCAATTTACTCCTTCAAATGTGCAATCTGCCCGCAAACATGGGTCTCTTCCTCCATATCAGGGACTCATGCTGAGGATTCAGCTGCTGGAAATCTGCCAGCCTGACTGAAGGAGTTGGAATCTGAAGAAAAGTCATTGTCTTCTGCCATGAAAATACCAGTTCTTCAGAGCTTGACTTTATTAATATACATGTTTTATGTATGTATGCTAAAACGTGAGCGGGACAAGAGGAAAATGTCAGCTGAACGCAGAACAAAAAGAAATATGTAAAAGCAACAAGACACCTTGAACAATAACCCTGTTTCTAATTTCCATGTTCAGTTCCTTTAAAGGGAGGTTTTGTTCTTTACCTTGAAGACAAACTGGTGATTAGATATATAGCTGTTTCCACTCCTCCTACTGTCTTGGATGCTAAACAGATACTCCCACTTGGAAAAATGGCAATCTGTCTCACTGAGTCAAGCTTAAAATGTATAATTTTCCTGTCATCAGAGAACACCAATAAGGCATAAAAAAAACAGAATTTTACTTCGCTATTACCAATTACTGTTAGTGTTAATACGCTTGTTCACAATAATTAATTCATTCCTCCCAGTTCTATAAATAAGTAATATATAAAGCTATAAAATATGCCATATGATGATGATGATGATAATGATGATTATGTCTGTGTTCTTTTCATTGTTGAGCTTGAAGCAGATCGGTAGCCATTCACAAAAAGCATCTTTCCTAAAATCTGGTACATCATCTGACCTTATAGTAGACTGCTGTTCTACATAAGATGCTGATTATTTACAATGTAAAGCTTGAATGACAACTTGTCCAATAGGTGAGTGACTGCCTACTGGTAACACAGAAAAAAACATCCATTAAGCATTTGACTACAAAGATAATTTGTTTGGGAAACAAGCAGAGACATGATGATCAGGAAGTAAATGTTCATACCATGGGGGGATTATGACTGTCACATGTGATCATAAAGATCATAGACTGAAAAAAAAAAACATTTTAATTTCTGTGTCTTCTGTCATTAAAAATCCTCTGTCACTCTCCACGAATTACTCCAAACAAGTAACCCTTCTTTTTTAACTAAAAATTAAACTTTGTTCAAGCCACAAAAAAAACAAAAAAAACAATGTTTTTCATTTGCTTGAATGACATAATTTGAGAGTTTTTAATTGAAGTCTTTGGAGTATTGGCATTTGCAAGTCTGTTCATTACAAGCAGACAGAGCTATTGATTTTTTTTTCTGTACGGTGCTGGTTTGTTGGGTCTCCAAGCTACTCAGCCAAGCAAGTTCTGACTTCCTTCACCTTCCTAAATAAATGGTCATATTGTTACTTAAACAACTCCAATTTGAGCTTGGGATTAACCTTGCTCACATTACTGCCTTATCTATGTTGCATTTAAGATATATAACAACAAAATTCTACTAACCTTTGCTTTTTGCATTTTACATTTTTCTTGACTTTTGTCTTTAATGGAAATTAATATAACTATCCCAAAGAGTTGTTAAGATAACATGATGTACTGTCAGATAATCTTTAAACAAGAAGATGTTTGTTCCCCCGGATATTTTAATTGTACTCCTCATGTCAAGGTGAGCTATTAAGCAGTGGGACCTGTCAACTATGCAATAATTACCTTGCCTAATGATAACAGATAATACATTTATAATAATACTAATACTGATTATAGAAACTTAAATTGCAAAAAAAAAATAAAAAAAATATGGAAGTTGCAATTAAATGTATCTCTAGTCAGATTGCGCATTTAAAACATCTGGTTCTGTTTACATGAGAATACAAGGTGCAAAATCAGGAAGCAGGATGAGTCCCACTGAGTGATACTTTGACCTGAGGCCAATAATGTCTTCAGTATGCAGGGAGCGGCTCAGCCCACGGTGGAAGGTGCACAGCTGGGCTTGGAGCAAAGCCCAGTGAGAAAAACGCCTCCTCTTCTAATTGAGACAGCACAGATCTCCCTTAGTGACCCTCCCATTTCTATTCCAAGAGGGAAAAAAGAAAGAGTCCAGGACATGGGGAAAGTTTTCTGTAAAAAAAATAAATAAAAATGTACTTTTATACAGGGATGAATCTCAGTAGAGATGTTAGGGTTATGGCCGGATGTGCTCCATTTACGAAATTTGCCGTGATTTATAGGACATTAACACACCCAGGCAATTATTATTATTTTTTTATTTTAATTAATGCTCTTTAATTAAAGTTCTTTTCCAAATGTCCTTTTGAATCAAAAAAGTTAAAAATGAAAACGCAAAAAATGTTATCAATAAACAAATGCTTTTAAAAAAAGGGAATAGCTCAAAGCATAATCAATGGCCTGGGGCTTGTATATCCTTTTAGCAACGTTTAATCAGCTCACATCTACACAGCACAGTTTTTCTCTCTCTCTAAGAGTCCAAGAGAGTGTGGGAAGGCTCTGACTTTGCCTCAGCCTGTTAAATTGGTCATGGAGACATGCTCCTGGGGGCAGTGAATGGATTGAGCCTGACAGCCAATCAGTTCTAGGAAACTGTTCTCTGGTTTTACCAAAGCAGCTCATTGTGACCCATTGTGCTTGAGCGCTGGTGGGAAGGCGCTAGTTGCTGGTCCAGTCGGCTGCACCTGGTGTCCGTTAAGACCCCCGCTATGCAGCTCAGCCTTGAGCATTCAGGAGGTAGCACTAAAGGTGGGGCTGTGTCAATATGATGAGAATTTCAGCCAAGATTTGAGGGTAAGGTTGTTTCCTGGATAACTGCCGAATTTACTCAGGTCCCTCTGGTCTTTATTACCTCTCCCAAGCCAATGCTACATGAGATCGAGCCCAGAGAGAGGGTTCAGAGTGTACTTGGCCAAGGCTGAAGATATTTTAAAATGTTCATCTCCAGTGGCAGTAAATTTTTACACAAGCTGCTGCAAAATATATCTGTAGGCAAACTAAGATGAGAATATTGACATGACTTTCACCTCTCACTTTTAAAGGGATATACCAAAAGTTGTTGCAGAATTTTTAGGAATAAAATAGGCTTTATACACAAGGCCTGTCATAAAATACCGTCCATGCACCTTCGTATAAATTTCACTTTAAAAAAAGTTTCCAAATATAATGCAGTGATGTCAAAGCATGATACGTGACACAATATGTAAATAACTTCTTGCTATACATTACTGTAGTTGGTGGTTGTAATCTTTTACTTTTCTTAACAGACACTTTGAAAACTCAGAAGACAAACAAACACAGCACTTATTTGGGAGTGCACTAAAGCCTGTGTTACACAGCAAGACAATTGTGGCTATTTTTGCCCCGCTCTTTCCCTTCTTAGCCATCCCAATAATCGGAATGGCTGTAAAGATAATCTTAGCAAAAGATCTTGTTGTGTGTGGCGTCTCAAGAGTCACCGGGTCTGTTTTCTGAGAAGTCCTGTCTGACATCTGAATTTGTTTGATTGATTGATATCTGTTTATGTGTGGTAAGATGTGGTTGCTGTGTGGCTCTGCACCAAACATTGTTAGTCTGAACCCGTTATATCTGTTTTTATGGTTAGATGTGTGGTTTATTAAGCTTTAAAAATCCCCCAACTGTTTTAACAGAAATGGCCAACGAATGACATTACCATATATTTGACGATGCTATGAAGGTGCTGCACTCCAATTGCAACAATGGATGCTTGAAAATAACAGTAAAACTGACAGCATAGATTTCTTTGATTAACTTGGCTAATAACTATCCAACTACTCTATTACTATTGGGGTATTTTGGGGAACTGATGGCTTTTAAAGGTGCAGAAGGAAATCTTTTCTGACACATTTTTTACCACGTGGCTTGAAGATCTCCCCACAGTCACGTAGCAAGCAGTGAAATAGAAGGTCTGGAATGGTGCCTGCTACAGTGTGAAATCAATGAGTAACGTCCACCAATAACGAAACACGGTCCGTTGTACATTGTTGGTCCCTGACATGTCAATTGGGGTCATCTGCTTGTCTCTCCCCCCTGTGCGTGTACCCTGACACATGAACGAATCGACCCCCCAATGCTCGTGCAGGACGCCATGGCTGGAACCTGGCCACTGTTATGCTATGTTTACACCTAAAGCAGCACGAGCAGCAAAAACGCCTGTGCTGCTTCATTTTTGATGCTGCTACAGTACAAGTTTGGTTCTGGTGCGTGGCTGAAGCATTTTGCTGTTCTTGCTACATGGCGAAAAAAGCAGAATTGATGCGTGTTGGGCAGAGCTACCCTATCCTTTCTTTGCCTGTAACAATGGCAGCTATATTTGCTGCGATCAGTGGATAAAAAGTAGTTTGAATCTATTTTGAAGTGAGAAAGTCCACCTGTAAACATCTTCTGTGCAGTCAGTTCATCCAGATTATCATCCTGCCTTCAAATATTTTTTCTGTAAACTAGCTGCTTTTGTTGCCACTGATGCTTTTGGTGTGAACGTAGCATTATGTTGTTGTTAGCTTGTGTCATGAGCACTCGGTCTCGGCTTGTTTGTCAAAAATATAGCTTGCCAGAACCTTTTTTTTCAAGATGACTTACAGCACATTCAGGAGGAAGGGGTTCATCCTGTAACTAGTGGTCTGCAAGTTCAAGCCCCCTCTCTGTCAGTCTTAGTCGCTGTACCCATGGGCAAGACATGTCCCCCACCGTACCTCCTGTTGGTGGCGAGAGTGATGCTGCTTGTAAGACGGTCCCGCTTCTGATAGTCTGCCAGTCTAGCTTACCAATATCACTGTGGGAATGAGTAAATGACTGAATATAGTGCAAAGCCTTTGACCTAATAAATCAAAATATACAGTATTGCTTGAAACTTTACACACCCTCCCGTTAACAAAATGATGAAATTCACACTAGTAATTAAAATGACACAAACCTGAAAAAGTAACAATAAATAAAAATGTACTAAATGATAATTCAGTAAAATACTGATTTTTTGAAATTTTTATTAAAAAAATGATTTTGCAAGAAAATAGTCCTAAACAAATTAAACTACCTTTCTCATGAACAGTGAACCAACATAGCTGTTAAAAGGTGCAGAGGGTACCTCAAAATGTTGCTAAAAAAAGTATATATATATATATATATATATATATATATATATATACAAATATATATATGTGGATGTTTTTATTCTATCTATAGATTAGAAATTAATGTCAGGATCTCCATTTTTATACTTTTTTTTCAGTCTTTAAGTGGTGTATTAAGTTTCCATTTACCGTTCACTCAAATTAGGGATCTTTATTAGATTCAAACTTAAGAGTACCCATTTAGTGTACTGCATTGTGGAACTGTGAAACTTCTCTGTTCTGCTTGGAAAGATGTGACGATAGAAAAGTGGGGAGAAAAATATAAAACATTTCTAAAATAATAGAAAAAGACATGCTGGCAATAGGCACGGTAGGGTTTTGTGTTGTAATGCACCTCATGGAGCCAAGTTTTAACATTCCGGCAACCGGAACCCTAGTGCTCTGACACTGCACAAAGTTTATCCTAAAACAATGCCTTTGATAATATAAAAGTTCAATCAAAATAGAAGCTACACTACATGAAAAATGCAAAGACAAACATTTGCAAGTTTTTGAAAGCCAAATATAAAGCATTCTAAAAATATATCCTTAAAATTATTTGCAAATTAGTCTTGTCATTTCTAACATAGGCTACGGGAGCAAAAAGCAGCATGGGCTCTGTGTGTGCTTGTCCTACTTTTTGGATTTATCTGACAGGGTTGCATTTTTTACATTTGTTAGCTGGCAGAACATAATATGGCCTGTTTTCCTTTTATTGAAGACTGTTATTCTTTACACCATCCTTTCTTGTGAAATTAAGCTCTTGCTTCGTTATTATACTAGTATAAAAATAGCATGCTCAACCAGCAGGAAAGAGTAATGCTGACAAAATGTGTTTCACTTTGCATTTTTGTCCTTTTGCATCTTTGTTTGTTTGTTCATATTTCTTGACAGACAAATTGGTATGCAGAAAGTCGACATGCCAAAACATGATGGCCAAAGACAGGTGATGTGAAAAAAATACAGATTTTCCTATTACAATGACACCTGACAGAGAATGGGAAAAATAGGGCAGCAAGTGAATATTTTGACCTTGAAGTTGATGCAATGAAAACTGAATAAATACACAACTGAAAAGATTTGTGGGATTTTAAGAAAGGCCCAGGCTGTAGTATCTACACAATGGCAGTTTGAGTTTGTGTTCAGGACCTTCAAAAGGTTTAAATAAAAATAGTCAATGGCTTATTTAGTCAAAGAGGAATGGAAGATTGGTCTGCGTTTTCAGATCTGATTTGTAAGAACCACTTTACCACAGGCTACCAAAAAGAAGGTAATGTTGATGCTAATGGAACCTGAAAAAAAAAAGAATGAATACATTGCTTGGTCTGAATCCAATGTATTGTTGCAAAGCCTTTGAAAGGGATCGTAGATATTTAATTAGGATCACAAAGTAACAGACTAAGCATTAAATGCTTTCTTTTTATATTGTTGATGGCTGGTTGAATGGAAGTGGCTTGAAAAATAAGTACTATGAAAAAGACGCTATGAAACAAATGAAATCGGTCATCGTGACATTACTTGATGTGTGTCCTAGGGGTAGGATAGGGACCGATATTTCTTAATCTCCACATAAACAACATATGTTTCAAAATTAGACACTTTTTTTTTTTTTTTTTTTTTTGCAGATGATACAAATATTTTCTGTGGAGCTGAGAGCTTACAGCAGCTCCTGGGTGATATTACACCAGAAGAAAAAAGAAAAAAAGAAGAAAAAAAAAAGAGCTAAAGTGATAGTTTGACAAAAACTAATTTTCCCTGAATCAGAGAAAAAAACAAGTTAATCTTATTTGGAAATCATAATGGAAATAATGTGAAAATCAAAATAGATTGGGCAGAGGTGGAACATGCAAATTAATATACTTTGATTGTTGACTATAAGATATGCTTGTTCCCTAATGTCAAACATGTTCAGATTAAATCATTTAAAAAGACCTGTGATTTATTTAGTAAAGCAAATGACTTTCTAAACCAAAATGTGCATCACACATCCTCTACTTTTCACTGATTTATCCATACCTGAGCTATTGTGTAGAAATCTGGTGTAACACCTACAGAACATCAAACAGCTATGCATGCTGCAGAAAAGAGCCATCAGGATAATTTATTCAAGGCTGACTATCATGACCACACTAATCTATTATTCATTCATTCCTGCTATCTTTAATGGTTTGAGCTGGCTGTATTTCAAACATCACTATTAATGTTTGAAACTAGAAATAAATAACTACAAGGCAGCAAACAAAAAACATTATGTTGAAAGAGGTGGAAGGTATAGTTAAAGGGATAATATGAATTTGAATATCACATGTGCTAAATCGCACATAAGAAGAATGAACATTTCAATAAATGGTATGGAACAAACTAAGTTGAATTAAGTTAATGTCAATGCATGAGGCTCAAACTGGTTTTCTTAAAAAGCTGTGAAAGACGAAGGGTGGTTGTGTGATGGCTGGCCAATAGAGGGCGCTGCCCCACCCACCCAATGACCCTTATTGACATTAAAAATAATAATTTTAATTCTAAATTCATATATAAAATATTTCTATATATATTTATATGTAATTTTTAGATGTGCAAGATAAATATTTAATCTTTAATGAGGATTAAGATGTCACTTCATTTTTCACATCAGATTGGTGACGTATTTCTGCCCTAGAAAATCAAGAATCTTTGCCCAAAAAAGTTGTACATGCACAGTAGCTCCTCTGCAATAGAAAGGTATAGGAGAACTTGGGGCACAGATGAGCTGCGCCCAAAGGTGACAGGAAGTATATTTGTTCACCACCTCCCGCCAGTCACAGGAATTGGAGACGCATTGGAGAGAGAGATAGAGAGAAATGGAGCCAGAAACGTCCTTTTCGAGCCCCTGGTTTAGCTACAAGGCTTAGTTTACTGCATGGAGTGAGGATAACGCTTTATTCTGTTGCGTTGACTGCCTGCCTTTTTCAAACTTCAGGATCTGACCCAGCATGGACAAAGACAGGTAGGACTGTTTAAAGAACTTTTTTAGAAAAGACAAAGAAGAATGAACAACCTAGGATTCCCATGGAAAATTCTATAATATAGTGTACCTTTCCAGATGATGATCGGTTTCTGGTGTCCTCCACTTTGAATTTATAGTCTCCCCAGTGAAAAATCCACTCCACCAGCCGCCACTGGTGTGTGTGTGTGTGTATATATATATATATATATATATATATATATATATATATAAGGGGTGGAACGGTTCACAAAATCCACGGTTCGGTTCACGGTTTCGTGGTCACGGTTTTCAGTTCGGTATATGTTGATTGTTAGGAATATCTATTATGTCTTGTACAGTACAACACGTGTTGCACAATGTTTGCACACTGTTGCACTTTTATCCACAACTTTCTTTTCGCCGTCATCGTAGGTCACTCTAAATGCAAAGTGGTCCCATACAGCAGACCTATAAAGTGCTGCTGGCGCGTCTTCCAACTCCTGTTCTTTGCCACTCGCCATACCAACACAATTCTCCACATCACATGATTATTTTCTGCTTCACCCAGCTACGCTGCTTCGCTTCTTCTTCTTGTTTACTACTGGGGGTTGGCTTTGGTCGCATTACCGCCATCTTCTGCTTTATATATATATATATATATATATATATATTTTTTTTTTTTTTTTATAGGCCTATATGTTTTTAAAACTATTTTTCTAGCTCCGGTCAAGGCATTAAATTCATGGGAGAGGTTAACTTAGCCAAAATATGGTTCTAAATCAGGAATTTAAATTGTGCGAAACAAGCAGCAGAAAAAAAAACAGGGAAATGGGGCTTGGCAGTTTAAAATGGCTAATAAGGATTTGCATTGAAATCGCAGCAGAGCAAAACACCCCCCGTGGAATCAATTTATTGATAGGTTGGGAAAATCTCAGTATAAAGTTAGTCACTGAAATAGAAACTGGTGATTGGGATTTAAGAATAAGCTTAGATAAGAAATCCAGACAAATGGAATCATTTATATTTCAACAAATCACACAAGCAGGTGTGGCTAAGCAAAATGGTGCATGAAAGGTTGTCAAACAAGGAAAAGACATCCATGCTTATGCTTTATTTTTTAAGAAATGTGCTCAAGTATTATCTCTTCTTCTTGTGAAGGTTAACCGATAGGTTGATCCAATTTGTCTACTGAGGCGTGAAAGGACTTAAGAAATGCTTCACATTTCTGTGTGGGAAATGTCAAGGTTTCCTGAGAGATGAGGACAAGAGGAGGGGGAAATGACTTTTTCTCTTGCTGGCAGCTTGACTTCATGCTTGTTAGCACCAATAGGCTTATCCTTGGCAATCAACACCGGGACGGATATGTACAGTAAAATTCTGGGTCCTGAATTGCATTAAAGACAGCTGGTAGTGCATCTGCCACTAACATACACGCAGTGTCCCTTCCATATACGTATGTGTAAATACAAACAATTCATTTTAAAAGATGTGATTGGTTCCTCTGTGGCTGAAAGCTTTCATTGTGTCACCTTCAGATATCTATTCTTTGTACAACTAGAGAAAAGAGCGTTCTGTGACAAAACAGTGTCACAGCTGACATGACCTGATTAAAGATGCACTATGCAGCATCTATGGATAAAGTTACAGCAAGGAAAGAAGGCCACGAGAGTCTATTTCTTACTTACATTTTTGTATCTGCGGCACTTTGTAAATGTGAAGTGGCTGTTTTTCACTTCACCTAAGTGGGCTCTCTACCGTAAAGATGACGAGACTACGGTGTCCTGGAGTAACAGACCTAAATTATTTGCCCGTTATTATGTCATATGGTAGAAGAGCACATTAAATAAAGTTCTTTTGATAATAATGTGGGCAGGTAACAACTGCTGTAGTGCAGAAGGTATTGTCACACTGAGCTCCATTGCGTTCACTCAGTTTTATTAGAAAATATCAGTAATAGGGCTGCAACACAATCCTTAAAGACCCACTTCCTTGAAAAAGATTCCATTTACCGATCACTCTTCAGATGCTAAAACCTCAAAATTTAATTTGACTCAGTTGTGTTTCACTAACACAAAATGGATGCATGTTTTTCAATATTGAGCACCACTGTAAAAACAGAGTGACCAAAGACAGATTTCCATGTCCTTCCACACATTTCCAACTGATTTGCTCTATACTTTGACTCTACCTTTCAAAGAACATATTTAACATAAATTATTCTCTGGATCCTCTGTCTGTATGATTAATGTTGTTTTCTAAGTGGGATAACCCAATATTCAACTGTTTTGTAGACCTTAATTCAATGGTCTTAAACCTCTCTCCTTGAGGGCCAATGTCATGTAACTTTGAGAAATGCTACTTGACCTGCACACCTATATTAAACAGCTAAACTGCCTCAGTAGCACTACTAATGTTTGAATCAGGTGTTTTAAAACAGATATTGTACTATTGTAGCACCAGCCCTGTACACTTTGAGACCACTTCCTTAAATAGTTTTGATTCCAAGGTTTATCTGAGCGTATCACAATCCATCCAACTATGATGAACTTATTTATTCCTGCTGTTTTGTATGTAGGCTAAAGTAGTTTTTTTGTTGTCTACTCCACTGATGCATGACTTTGCATCGACATTGGCTGTCTTCCTACAGTTATTCTGTTTAACCCCCATTTTGTGTAGTCTTTCTACATTAAAACCTTGATTGAGTCTTCCCTTCACCTTCCCTGACACCCCTGATGGCCTGTGATGGTGTTCGTGGTGTTGTTTGCGGTTGTCACCTAGTGTTCAGTGAGAATCAGTTACACACCGCTGCACTGTTTACAAATAAGATGACTTTTAAAGGCAGCTAATTGCTCCGGATTTTATTTAAGTTTAAAGGAGTTGAACTCAAAGGCACACTACACTTCCCCTATTTGTATCTGTTAAAAAGAACAAGATATGAATGCTTATGCAAAACACTATCATTTTCCATACCAAAGAAATGCACTCAGACATGTAAAGGGAGAACTCCAATGACTTTGGGTCAGTGGTGGCAGTGATGTACTTAAGTATAAGTTGGTAATCAGGTTATTTTGTAATAAGGCTTTTATTTAGGGCAAGTCAGAGTGTATGGCATAATGTTTAGAACTCATTCAGATCATAAATGCTTCTCCTTTAACACACAATAACTAATCAAATCTAACATCCAAACACTTCTTTGGGATTCTGATATCAAAAAAGTTTCTAATTTAATTACGACTGTATTTGGATAATTGCAAAGCTCTGTTATTAATTTGTTTGTCACTCAAAGAAGAATAATGCAAATAAAGTATGTTTGATGAGTGAGAGCTTAAAGTGTTGTCTTTGTAAAGTGGAACCATCAACAGCTAAACAAGAGGTTAGTCTGCAGACCTACAGACTCAAGCAGCAACACAGAAACTGCATTCTTTTTCCTTTTTTATCTGTGCTGCTGAGAATTTCTGGACTACCTATAGTGTTTGGGGCACAAGCCATTAAAGTGCAGCCCACTTCCTAGCAGGCAGCCTATGATGTGTTTAAGTCTTGCTGCTACCTCGCTGTCTGAATGAGTACTATGCGAGTCATGGGGGGTGTGGGGGCACAGAGCGATTTTCTCTGTAATGTCCCCTGTGATGTGAAGTCTGCACCATACTGCTGACCTCAAATTTTAGTAATTACCCCCAAATTACAACATCAACTGGGATACTGATACTACAGCTGGCCATTTTAACTGTACAAAGATACTGTTGAGAATTGTCCAGAGGCATTTTTCTCCTTGTCACTTACACACTACCTTTCGTTTTCCTATATTTTTTAACACTTTTGCTGATATGGGTGCCAAGGGTGAATAGTTGATGCTGATACAGGAGCACTTGGTTTAGCCAAGAATGAAATCAGATAAGCTAATAAAAAACATTTTACCAGTAAGGGCAAGGCAGACAGTAAATAATGTACATCTCCTCCATAACTTAACAGAATCTGTTGAATAAGGTGCCTTGCATTGAATAATCTGAAAAGTTGGACTTTCATTTTATGATTATAGATTTTTCAAACAAACTACAGAGGCCTTCAAGAAATAAATGAATTTATGCTGAAATTAAATTACACAGATATTAACTATATTCACCGATGTAAAAGTGACTGGTCACTCTGGATTTCTTTTAGGAGCAGAGAATGTAAATAGAATTTCAGACTTTAAAGAGAAGGTGCAATGAAATAAACAAAAAACCATAAATCCGACTTTTCTTTTGTGCAGGGAACATACTCAATCAAATAAAAGCTGCTTGCATTAACAAAACTCTTTGGTATTGAACTTTTTACTGCAGGGTCAGGGTGACCCATTTTAAATATCAGCAAGGTTTTTAACTTGATGTCAAGGGCCAAGATGACTGCATTATATTATCCAGAATGAGATTTGGTCATGCTGGACAGAAAAGCACATTTGAATGATAAGCAAACATGATATGAGATTTTGCAGTTACTGTAGGACACTAAAAACAGTTGAAGCTGTGTTCTCAGAGTGTAATGGGCATTCATTTTAGAGAGATGTATTGGACAGAAAACTTTCTGCTTCCGTCTGTTGGTAAAAGAGGCTGGATTTGGACAATAAACATTTAGGATCTAGGTTCTCTACACACCAATACTCTTGTTTCAGCAAAGCTGGACACATCAACCCAAAATAAATGCTAACGTGAGGAGGTATGAGGTCATCCTGTAATAAGTGGGTTGCCAGTTTGATCCCCAGCCCAATCTGCTCCGGTCATCGTGTTCTTGGAATAGATGCTTTACCTGCCTTACCTGCTGTTGGTGGCAAGGGGGCCTCGCGGTACCAAAAAATTTCAACCTCGCTTCTGTCATTTTGCGTCAAGGCACCTGTGGTTACACTTACCAACATCAGTGTGTGAATTTAAATTTTGAATGAATTAATCTAATGTAAAGCGCTTTGAGGTTCTCTGGACTTGTGATGTTTAAATACAGGACATTTACCAC
>NW_015150472.1:1866095-1867942 GCF_000732505.1 Cyprinodon variegatus
CAGTCTGTTGGCATAAACTACCAATATAACAGCATTCAAGAATTCAAGATTGGGGCTATAAGCCTGATTCTTACTGCCTCTCTAACTCAAAGGTGTTGCATAGATTTTCATTAAGCACCTTTTACCTTTGTACAAATATGTTTAGTCCAATTTAAGCCACCGCCTTAAATTAGTAAGCACAGTCCTAAGGTTATAACATTATTTCAGTACAAATACAGCTGAGAATATCAAAGGGTTTATAAATGCACAAACCATCACAGCAGACTTCTAAAATCTGCTGCTTTGAGTTGTTCTATCACGAAAATCTAAATAAACATTGACATGATTGGATAGCAGATTTTATAACTCCCATATGAAGGCCATCTTCTTTATAAATGGTTTAAGCACTCATATAGTACCTTCACTGCTTTCTGTAGGTCAATATTCCCTTCAAAGTGAAAGAAAAAAAAACATAAAAAGGAAATATGTCTGATGGCATCAGATGATCCAGACACTCATGTTCTATAATTTACTTAGAACTGATCCCTCCTTGCTTCAGTCTAAAACCCTCTCTCAAACATACATTAGACTTCATCTTGGTACATTTCTGTCTATTTTCAGTGCTACAGCAACTCAAAAGGAGTACAGAAGTTGCCTGCATACAAACAACACAGAAGTAAAACAAAAGGCCTGAATAAACAATAACAAGGATGGATGTAAACTTTAGGGAAGTTCCAAAGCTCCATCCCTAATTGCTGTAAGCAGCAGATAAACACAGGTAGCAGTAGCAGATGTTTACCTTTGGCAAAGCTTTTAGGTTTCAAGCTGATTTCATGGATGTTTCAATTTCCCACTGAAATGTTAAAAAAGAAGGGCTCGTATGCCGATAAAAAAAAAAAAAAAATCTTGCTCAGTGATATTGCACAAGAAAGGAGAAAAAAACAATACAATGACATTTCTCCAGCTGCCAAGATGACAGAAGTAGGTTAAAACGTAAGAAAAGGGAAACGCATTTACGTGGACAATAAAGTGCTAAAGTGACAATCTGTTTATTCCATTAGGCTTCTTTTCAAAGCTTTATGCTTTAAGACAACACAGCAGATGAAGTATTCATCACACTGAATAAAGAAACTGATTCCATTTGAGTGGAGGAATTCCCAGCTATTCCACAGAAACGCTTTACTGCCCAACAACCTTCCAAACCATTCATACAGCACACTATTTGGTAGTTTATTGCATTCTGCTACTTCTAAATAAGGCATATTCCTACAGCCAATATGCTTTTAAGGTGGCACTCTTGTGAAACCACAGCAGCTAGAATACTGTCATTAGAGCTCTAAAATGCAGGGTTTGGGGTGCTCTCATATGTAAGTACATCACTTAAGCAATTTGGCGCTCTGAATGGTTCATCCTCTTAAGCACTGGCCTCTGAACTGATGGGCAACACTGAAAGAATCTGTCCATGTGCATCGAAACGTTCTGCAGCAAAATTTGTGCTAACAAGTATTTCACAGTGTCTGGTTTACATTAAAGTGCCCACTTTGCCATAATACACCAATTTAAAAGCCTTTGGAGGGAAACAGTTTTCTGAAGGTGAGCAAAAAAAATAAAAATTTTTTTGTTCTTTCAACTTTAAAGGAATCTACAATCTTGTGGGGGAAAAAAAACCTCAAACTATTCACTTCTAGTTCTTTTCCCTCCCAAAGCATCAGCTTTTTTTTTTTTTTTTTTTTTGCAGGAGGTTTCCAGGAATATTAAGATAGTAAAAGCAGAGAAGTGTACATAATTAAGAAAGTGAAGGGATTCTGTGTGCAATATCCGAACAAAGATTATAAAAGCACTCGTAGCAATATTTGCGGAATGAAAAC
>NW_015150472.1:1868978-1893333 GCF_000732505.1 Cyprinodon variegatus
TAGATAGATAGATAGATAGATAGATAGATAGATAGATAGATAGATAGATAGATAGATAGATAGATAGATAGATAGATAAGTAGCAAAACTTGAATCTACAAACCATTCAGTCCCTAAAATAAAGTTGTGTAGATGTTGAGCCAATCATTAAGGAATACAATAATACAAATATGCATGCAGCGATTTAACTTAATTCCTAGAGAGAAAACAAGTTTATCAGTTCTTTTTTTTTTTTTTTTTCCAAGACAGTGTCTCATTCTTTGAACTTGGAATATTATGTAGTTTCAATAATATTCCAAAATTAAATGAAATGAGAAAATTTTGTGATTTCTTCAAATGTACGAATGACTAAACGAAATTGAAAAGGAAATCCTGCAATTACTCATTTAATGTTTCTAATAACTATATTTATGTTTTATCTTCAGTCATTTTCCTCCCAAATATAAACCCTTTAACAGAAAATAAACATGCCACACATCCAAGTTGCACATAAACGATAGATAATTTCACAGCACTCTATTTTAGATAACCAGGTGTTTGCACATGAGTTCTCAAACCACCCACAATCGACCCCATCCTCCAGGACTTCAGTTCTCATTCCATTCCCAACCCCGCCGGTCCCAGGGGGGAAAGCAAGCACCTGGCCCAGCAGTTTCATATTTCATTCAGGTGTACCTCCACAGCACTGCACCAGCTTGATATGCACGCATATTAAGTGCTGTATTGGCATTCTATTTTTTTGTAAATAGGTATTTAACTTTCAAAGTAGGCCACCACTGAAGGACTGGACACATTTTTGCCTGAAGAATATTATAAAATTCATACTAGACAGTCTTCAGATTCACAATATTTGTGGGATTTGATTGTGTCTTTATACTTTAACTGCACATTTGTTATTATTAAAATAGCATTACCTCTATTTTAACTGAGCAACAAGAAATCTTATTATTAATCAAATATATCTAAGTCAACTTTAGTCACCTTTCTTTTTTAATTATTGCTAATAAATCTGTCACTCCAAATGTATCCTCTGCTTTTGCTTTACATTTGTCTAAGATTACTGTCCTGGTTTGGCATCCGCAGGATATATTTATAACTTTTGGGATTTGTTTGTAATTTCTTTTTTTTCCTGAAATGCTGTAGTACCAGTTTGCCTGGCATAAGTAATGTGATTGTCTGTCATGTAACGATGTAAGGCTAAAGACTAAATAAGCAGATTAAGCTAAAGATTTAGCTCCTTTCCTCACCTGAGTAGAATTCTTATTGTTGACTCTGTGTAAATTGAAAGGATAGATATATAATATATAGATTCAGAATATATATATATATATATATATATATATATATATATATATATATATATATATATATAGAATATTTTGTACAATATGGTCTTTAACATGGTTAAAGACCATATTGCACAAAATATCACTTTATATTACAGAGTAACACACGTGTGAAACTGGTTGTCCCTCGATAAGAGTGATTGGTGGATGTCCTTTAGTTTTCAAGACCAAAATATTTAGTCAGTGAAGTTTGTCTTTCATTTAAATCAGCTCTCTTTGAACGAGCAGACCAGCAACATGCAACAACGTAAGGTGGAAGGGCAATAATTCATTCCTGTATTCTCCATGTAGCCAGAGAAAACTGGAAAGAAAAGGGGGAACAAAGAATACTCAATTAAATGATAAGACAGGGAAGGAAGTCTGCTAATATTTTACACCCTCTTATAATTTTTTTCCATACTAAAAAATACTGAAATAATATTGTAGACTTTTCCTCCCTTTTCTGGGCTGAGGAAATGTTCTAAAATAAATACCTGACAAAAATCTGTATTTTTTTTCTTCTTTTGTGTAAGATTGTTGAAGAAAACATCAAAAAGGTAATCTAATTCTACCAGAGGGGTTATAACCTATCAATTTGACCATCTCAGTTGTTGGGAAAAAAGTTCTTCTTTCAGACAAACAATGAAAATAAACTGTCAGTAGAAATCTTTGTTTTCTCTTTGTAGACGTACAATGGATTTAAAAAAAAAAAAAAAAAAATGGCTTAAATGTATCTTTTTTTATTAAAAAAAAAGTGTTACACTGAAAATAAGAATATATTTTTAAAAAGTAGCTCTCCTTTTATTAATACCTTAAGCAATAATGTGATAAAATTCATATCAGCTTTGAAGGCGTTTCTTTTTCTTTTCTATTTTCAGAAAGTTTTCATGGACATTGAGAGCTGGAGTTAGAGTTAGTGAGCCTACAGAAAAACAAACAAAGACAATTGCTTGTGTGTCTCCTGGCAGTAACAAAAACATCCTAAATTGTTCATGCCTCCCTTTAAAAATACAAGGCATCCTTATTTCAGACAACGTTCAGATATAACTTAGTATATTTCATTTAAGCGTAAAAACTGTGCTGCCACAAATGAAGCAAAAATGGCCTCTATCCCTCAGACCATCGATTGGGCTCATTGACTAGGGAGGCTTTAAAGGTGATGAGCACATTTACCTGATAAATAAAAATACAGCCACACTTAAAGGATATAGCTCTGCATTACTTCATGACTGCTGTGGGAGGAATGATTGAGCTCGTTCAGCTAGTGTAATACTATCACCAGCTCCCTGAAACGTGTCTGCTCCCATAGATTCCCCTTTTTCTGTCCATCAGTTGAAACATCTGGATTCATTTTAGAAGGTCAGGGCTAGTGAAGCAGAAACTGTCAGCAGAAGTTGTCTTGATGTATGTCATGAAATGGAACAAAATGCCACCTCAAGACGGCCAGAAAATAGCAGATAATATAAGGACTGAGGAACTGTCTTCAAAGATAAAGGGGTGGGGGAGTTTTTCCTGGCAACCAGACACATTAGATGTAGACCCCTTGACAAAGTATTTATAGTTCTTCACATTTTCAGCATCTTGTCAAGTAAAAAAAACAAAAATGTTAATGTTTATGTGTAATTCTATTTAAAGTGGAGGAGAAGCTATTCTTTTTTTTTAAACCGATTTTAAAAGTCTGGCAATACTTCTTTATAATATAGTTAAGTTTTATGTTCTGGGCTTTGACGAGGTCATTCTAACACTTTGCTTTAATTTAAATAAACTCGCTGTAACTCTGGTCGTAGTTTAAGGTTGCTGTTTCAAATTGCCTAAAACCCAAATCTTTTATCTATTCTGCATTTTCTTCTACCATGTATGGCTCAATCCAGGCATGCCCAAAGATGGTCCTCAAGGGCCACTATCCTGCAGGTTGTAAAGGTGTCCCTAAATTAGCACAGCCTATTCTGATTAATGCAGTTCAGCAAAAGCCTGTTAATCAGCTCTCAATGGAAATCCACTGTGCTGGAGCAGGGAAATCTTAAACCTGCAGGACAGTGGCCCTGGAGGACCAAGTTCGGGCAAGCCTGGTGGCTGCCACCACTACATGTCAGACCAAATAATGTTCTCCAGTATGTTGAAGTGGTTTAAGTGCACAACTTTCCCATTGCCAAGCAGAACTCCTTTCATTTTTCAATAAACAATTAGAATTATTTGTAAGGTTTTCAAAGAATAGGCTCATAATTATACCCTGTGTTGAACTTTCTCATGTTACTCCATCTTCTTGATGCTGTTCATTCACTAATGTTCTAGATCCAATATGAGTGCCTTCAGAAATGGCTGGATTTACAAATCAAAACTACAAACTAGTGAACCCTTAAGTTATTACTTGCCTTATAAAGGTGATGGTAGGTAAGTGAATTCAGCTTAGTTTAGGGGTGTCAGTAAGAGCCTCTGAAAATTGTGAATACTTTGGGGTTTTTGAACGAGGCAAAATCCAAACAAACTGCATTGTGTGGCACAATAGATACTGGAAATTATTTTGAACTGTGTTGAACTTTTTTTTTTATTATTTTAGAGACAGAAGACAGAATACCAAGAAATAAAAATGCCTAACAAGATCAAGTGTGTTAAAAAAAAAGAATGAAATCTTCTGCACTCAAGTAAATAGGTGTGAAAATCTAACAAGACCAACCTATTTCTCTTCACTTAGAGCTCCTCTTGGTGAGGAGAGCTGTGATTTCAAAGCCTCTCCCCAGAACCATATTTTATAATGAGTATCTTTATTAGGTGTGTGCTTTTGGGTCCTTGCTCATTTCTTCGGGGGCAAACAAAAGTAAGCGAGACATGCGCTCCGGAGTCCCTCCCACCTGTCTCACGATGCCAATACCTTCCGCTTCACTCTTCTTTCTTTCCTCTCCCCTTCCTCCAATCCCTCCTCCTGGATTAAGAGCTCTTAATTTTCACTAATTACACAAACTCATTTCTTTTCTTCATGTCTCTGCATTTCCTCCTGTTTTTCTCACCATGGGGCTCATAAACTCGTTGTGAAATGGGGTTTAATAAGGCTGCCTTGTGAGGGTTTAGGGCCTTTAATGGACACAGGGCTTGTTTGATAAGTCCCCACTTCATCACACACTTTATTAATTAAAGTTTATATTACATTAGAAACAAAGTTAAAGCCATTTACTCCTCAATAATGGTTTCATGTAGCTGCATATCTATAGACAATTAATTTGAGCCTTGACCTCGCATTTGCATTTTGCTCTCGTTTGAAGAAACTGTAAATTTGCAGTCGGGAAGATGTTAGGAGAGGCATTGCTGAATAAGAAATTCCTAACTATGAGAGGAACGACTAAAGAAAATAATTTCTAAAGAGATACATGGCTGATGAAAGGTCGACACCCACAAAAAAAGATAAAAAAAAATTGTATCCCATTAAGGATACATTTGCTTTTTTTCTTTTAGTAGAGCACGATGATCAAATAGAAAATGACTTTATTTTTAAAACAAGAACTCCCCCATAGATATACATAAAGCATAACATCCAACATAGATTTCTGTTTGCAAACTACAGCAAAATCGTATAATTTCAATAGTTGCTTCAATCTTCTACTGAATGTTTGCCAACTTCCCTATGTAGAATCCGTAGCCAAATAAGATTAGTTGGATTGCTTGCAAGCATTTAGCTTTTAAGCTTATTCCACAAATTTTATCGGACATTGGTCAAGACAAGACAAAGGTAGTCTGAAAAAACTGAGGGGTGGAGTTTGGAGAACTATGGAGCAAGTTTGATGTGTCTTGATGTGTGTTTTATACTGTCTGTATAGTACTGTGTTGTGTTATATGTTGCTTGTTTTTTCTTTTCTTTTTTTTTTACCTCCTCAAAAACAAGATGGCACATATCAAGGGAGTTTCCATTAATCTACAAAGTTAACAGAAAATTAACACGATTTAACAAAACATTACAGGTCAACTTACATTGTTCTTTTCAACTGATATCAAGATTTTGCATTCTTATGGTAGGTGTTGGCCTAATAGAGCAATGCGCTAGTGCTCCGAGAAGGTTGCAAGTATCCAGTTTGATCCCCACAACCTCCACTTCGGGTTCCTGAGCAAAACCCTTAACCCCACACTGCTCACCGGGCACAACACAGTGGCAGCCCACTGTTCCCCAAGGGTATGGGTTAAATACAGATGTATATTTCTCCAGTGTGAGATTAATAAAGTTAAATTATTATTATTAATATTATAGTCATCAACAAAAAGGTTTAAAATATACAACCAGGAATGTCAGTGCTGTTGCGTTCAGGAGCTTGAGGCTTTGTGTCTCATACATCTGGTTCTTAATGAGAATTTCTGCTCGCCTAAATTGGCATCCATGCTTCATATTCTTGGATAGGAGAGGCAGAGGCGTGGAATCATTTCAGTATTAAGATGAATCACGGAGCGTAAACATTTCTGTTTAAATGCCAGAGACTAAAGATGTACATAAATACTGATACTTTTCACTTACAAAAAATACAGCAAACTAGACAAGTGATTAAGTTTGTAAATTCTTATCACAAAAAAATAAAACTGTTTTTACATTTCAAAGACAAAAGTAAATGGTTTAAGAACCTGATCTCATTTTATATATTTTTACTGCACATTGGGTAAAGTGCAAAGTAAACGTAGTACACCTGGAAAGTTAAATTTTTTTGGAAACATATTACGGATACAACAATCAAAGCCTCACAGCTGTTTGCACTCTGACCAAACATCTGCATCCTGCATATCAGATTCACCCTAATAAATCAGTCTTAAATTATCAAAACAGGGCCTGATTATATAGTTAAACTCTAACAGATGATGAACGGCATCCAAATATGTGTTAACTTTTATAGTTGAGGATTTATTGAGTTACAAAATTCCTCTAAGCAGAAACCCAGATTTTAGCAGCTCTAAAAGAGCATGGATCTTAAGTTCAGACTCTGACATTAAGCTTAATTTTGCTGTAATGGCAGAAGTTGAATAATACAGTCAAACTATCAAGCCACTAATAAACACAGGATCCAATTAATGCTAGTATTGTTGTAGTTGTCCTATCATTTTCTCATTGTTTGTCAACCCCCTATTGAGAAAAAAAAAAGAAAAACTAATAAGTAAATAATCAACATTAGAAGGAAGGTGTAGCTGGCAGAGAGAAAAATATTTGGAGGCTGGATCACTGTTTGAAAATAGCCAATATAAAGTTGTAAGATTGATAATATCGACTATATTAAAGAAAAGAAAAATACTCAACTTATAGTTCTGGTTTTAAAAAAGAAATGTAATACATTAATTTCCCCAAAATGGTACCCGGCATTAACACATACCAGATCATTTCAAAATGGCTACGGTCCGTGTATCTTTTGGTTTATATAATAACAATGAAAAAAAATTGCAAAGAACGGAGTTAAATTGTAGTATGATCCAGATGAGATTATCTATGATCGCTGCACGTTCGGTTGCACTACAATGATCTTTAGTGTAGCTATTGCCAGTTATATGCTTATAATAACAATGAAAATATCTAAACAAATACAGTTATGCACATTTTCCCAAAATAAACGTTGTGATCCAGGTAATCTATGTCTGCTACACGTTTGGTAGCACTACAATGATCTATAGAAAAGTAAAACCTGAATATAACGAACACCTTATATCCAAATCTATTTGATTCATAGAGCAAACAGTTATTTTTAAAGGAATTATTTTCTATCCTACACCTACCAAAGAGACTTTAATAAATGTTTTGCAATTTAAGCTTTGGAAAATTCCTCAAAAAAAAAAAAAAAAAAGGAATGCATTATTTTCCCACCCAATAACTGTAGTATGAAACACGTGGGATCAAACATAAAATGAATTGGATAATAATCCACCTCTCTTTGGTGATGGTCTTGAAGATTTCTCTAAGTTTTTTTTCCTGGTGTTGCTACTTGCAGATGGTCCCTAAGCATTTGCAGACCAGCAAACTCTGCATAGAGTCCAAATGCAATTCTCCCATCATGGTGGGAAACTCGTTTTGAGGAAAATACATTTGTAGCTCACTTTGTGCCGTGCTGTGGCGAGATGTCGGTTATGTAGAAGAAATGATTGGCCGACGAGTTATTGATCCGAGGAACCTGAATCTGTAAATATCTTTCTAACTTTGCTGAAGTTTCTTATTTCGGTCCTGAGAGAGACTCTTTTATTGTTCTGGAAAATGACGTATGGCTCCATGTCCTTGATCAAGCTCAATTATACAGCATCAAGTATTTTTATTTTCCCCTGGGCAGCTCTTACTTAATTGGCGCTTTTGCCACAAATAAGAAACCCATCCGCTCTCCGAATACGAACAAACAACCACAAACAAGCATTTTTTTCATTTCTGTTCTAAAGTATGTTCATTTTTTGTTTCCTGAAAAGGAAAATGAAATTGAATATTGAACATTAATATTAATATTTAATATTTCCCTTTTTAGACAATGAAAAAGATAAATGCTCAGAATTTCAATTTTCTTTTTGTTTTTTTTAAAACAAAAATCAAAACACTATTTGTTTTTTTAATTCCCATTTCTGAAACAAAATCCAATGATCAAAAGATGCATGGACGAACTGCTCCCATTAACTGAATTTCACCTCAGCTTAATCCTAAAATTACCTTCTAATATACTTTCCCATAATTCCCACAATCAATAAAAAAAATAGTTAAACTGTATGTTTGGTCATTTGGGAAATTTGTCAATCTTGGAGACAGATCATTAAGAAAAAAATCAAGTTGCTAGGTGCAAAATTGTTAAATAATTTTCTTTAACAAAAAAAAAAAATCAATGCTGTTTAGCTGTTGTGTGTTTGCTTTGCAGGCCACAGAGTTTGGCTTTAGTCAAGTAACAACTGCGTGAATGTCACAAGCCTGGATTTCCCCAGCATAAACCTCCAGTGTAAAGCATGAATCGGAGTGGTCCACTTTGTCTCTTTCAATATTCTTGCTATCAGTTTAAATCAAATTCAATCCAAGAACAGGTAATATATTTTCTGGCCTGCAGTAAGTAAAGGCAATATATTATTGTACCCTATATTCCTTTCTGCACAAAACAATGAGATTCTGAAAAGACTTTAGCATAGCGTAGAGGCAGAGAGCAAACTGACACCCTGCAAGATTTTTCTGAGGCACTGAATAAATGGACACTGGCCCACATCCCCCAGTCTTCTACCCACACACTCATCATGCACATTTTGTGTGTGTTTGCACTGAAAAAGCTGAGGATGTAGGAGGCAATGCACAGGAGACAGGAGGAAAGCACAAGTGGTGTGGCCTGTCAGACATAATGAGTAAGCAACAATACACACAGTAATTGCGCTCAACTCCAGGGAACCCCTCTGTGTGTATTGGACACTTGTGTTTATGTCTGCAACTGTGTGAGTGTGTATGCGTGTGTGCTTGTGTGGGTTTGCATACACCAGGCTCAGACACATGCAGAAAGCAATATGTTGAAAGAAAGAGAGGGCACACTCAGGGCATCAACAGAGACGAAGACTGAGGGGAACAAAGAAAGCTAGAAACACTCTGTTGCATGTTGATTATAGAAAATATTTTTAAGGCACAATTTGCAGCATGAGCTTGGCTGTGCCATATTTGCACAATACAGTAATGGTAGCAAACAAAGAGAAAAAGCAGACAAAATGAATTCTACATTTTTAGCTCCACTACAAAGAGAATCATTTTCATATCCAAGGAAAACAGCATACATGTTTTTGTTTTGTAGTTTGTTTCTACAGTAGTCATGATGTATGATTATATAGCAGCAGTAGCAAATAACTGGATATAGTAGTTGTCTTGCAATACGAAGGTAGTTTAACTCCAAAATGCCTATGCAGTTGCATTCTGATGCATTAGTATGTGCAGATAAGTGAGTATGACTGGGTGAATGTGAGTCTAGTGTAGAAAGCTTAGATGGGTCAGTATTAATAGAGGAGTGTTTAAGATTTATTATACTTGCATTTTTGTGCAAACTACACGGTGTTGCCTATGATGCATGGTTTTGTTGTTTAAAGACAAGACTTTGTTTCTTTGGCCCTCCAAGTTATTTACCCCAGAATCAATCCACAGTAAGTTCCTCATATAGGGATGACGATCAGAGGAATTAAACTTGTCCCTTTTTTTATAAATCAAACAGAGAATGATTAACAGATATCAGCACTGGGGATTTTTGCCAGTGGCATTATAAAGAAAAAAAAAAAAAAAAAACACTGAATCATAAACACATTCAATTTTATAGCTTTGGTGCAGCCCTTGCAAAGGAGTGAAAACTTCCTAACATGTTATTTTTAAAGCACTAAAAGACTTCCCTGGGTTTTATCAGATAGATTTAGAAATGTATCTGTGTTTTATTTCCATGAGTGCTGTAGCTCCTACCAGCCCGATAATTTTTGTTCTACTTAACATGAAAATGTCTCAGCCATAGATTCTCCATAAGCTGCCTAGTATCCCTCCATTTTCACTGCTTTTCTCCAGCCTTAATAAAGCTCAGGCCTTCCACTTTGTAACTTTCATCAAGACAATTAGCTTTGTCCTAACACTACTGATCTTCAACTAATTGCACATTTTAGGATAATAAAAAAAGCAAGAGAATTATACCTCAGAGCATTATAGTACGAGTAAAAAAACTATCTATAGTTAAAGGAGAAGTATACATCTCTATTATGTGCAACAAACTAAGTGTTTTAACCCTCATCAAGTCTTTATATTATAAATAAAGATTATCCCTTACAGTTTAAAATGTTGCTGATTGGGTTTAATTCTCAGTTTCTTAAAGGTTTGTTGTATTATAAGCATTTTGGCTCCATAAGGTACTGAAACAGCATTAAATTTTTTCTAGCTTTCTGCTAGATTTCATTATCCATATTACAACCAGAGGCTATATGTAACTGTAAGAGAGAGGGCTTATTGTAATGCAGAGTAACAGTATAAACACAGTTATTGCAGATTTGACATATTTAATATTTTGAATTAGAATTTAGCTCGGCTAAATCCGAATCAGCACCCCATGTCTGTCTGTTTATACAAAGTAAAGTAGTTATTTGCAAAACATAAAAGGCTTCCAACATTTTCAAAGTCAGCTTGTTCTACTACAAACACATTTAACACAGAGAAGAATAAGAAAGCCAATTACTGATATTAGCCGTGAGTTAATTCACTGTTTAGATGCCCAAATAAACTGCAGGATTATGTCAACTTGTCATAGAAAATATAATTAAATTTTAAATACACATCTGTGTGCCTCCTGAAACTTATTTACTAAACAACAGATAATAAAGGTGTTATTTTTATAGAAACAGGATCAGATCTCTATGTATTACTTTTCTAGGTCTGTGGAAAAAGTGGAGGGGACTCAAAGAAATTGTTTTAGACCAGTACACAAGGTTATATAAGTTATCCTCCAAGTTAAAATTATTTTCAGTCTCAGCCTATGCCCTTGGCTTAAAAATAAGCAAAAAACGAATTTGCATAACATGTTTGGATATTATTTGGTTTCTTCTTAGATTTTAGGACAAGAAATAGAAAATTTAAATAAGTCAATATAGATAAGAGAAATGAAGAGCATAGGAGGCAACATGCTTTGAATTCATTTACTCAGAGAAACAATATGATTAATTCTTCTATCTCTATAAATAATGCAACCATCTACTGCCCCAAGGCTCTTTCATGAGGTCTAAATAAATAGATGAAGTTGTTAGGTTGGCAAACAGCAGTAAGCACCATGTGAACATTGTGGCCTGTGACCGACCAGTTGCTGCATCGGATTCCAGTAGCTTTAGATTAAAGGAGCTCAACCCAAACTCGAGGGAACAGGAGGTCCTGTCACTGTTTATCCAGTGTCAGAATGAAACCAAGACCAGGCAAGAGCAAAAATGTATCCCTATTGTGTTTCTGTCCTCCATTGTGTGTTTGACAAATGAAGAGTATACCGATTCAGGGCGGCGGGCGGAAGAGAAAGCAACAATGGCAGCAGGTGCACCAGGACAACTAATATTTGCACAGCAGCTTCAGCAGCATCCACCCCCCCTCCCGAAGAATAAAGGCAACAGTCACCTCATAAATGGCTCCGTTACAGACACATAAATCCAAGGCTGACTCCACAAACACATCCAAGCACCCCCCCACCCCACCTTCCCATTCCTCTTCTTTTCCCCACAAATCCCTTCGGTGCAGGACAATTGCCGAGCCAGATCCCAGTAACGAGTGACACGGCAGAGGTCAAGCTGAAGGTTTTAGTGTGAATGCAGTGTGTTCATGCATATGTGATCCTCCGCCAGCAATGTGACAGACAAAGCCAGTTGCACTCCGGCTTCTGCTACGCTCGAATCGTGACACACTTGCCAATAGATTTTGACTTACTGAATGTGTGAACTAATTAATCGTTTAAGCAGAAAAACGGACTAAGTAATTAATAAATACTTTCAAAAACAAATTTAATGACATTAAGGGAAAATAACAATGTTATGTCATTAATATAGAGGTTCAATCAGTTAATTTAATTCTTTGCCACCTTCACAATGACCTTACCCCTTTCCTAGAGCTAATATATCTTGGTCACTCAGATCCATATAGGTGGACACAATTAAAATCTATGCTAGTAGCAAAATTTATCACAGACATGATGAGTCTGGAATGCATTATACCTTAATGGTTTTTATTCTTCCCAATTCTGCAGTACTTTGCATTTGCACTACTGCAAACAGAGGGATTTCAATAATAACTGCAGGTTTGTGTATTGTGTAGCTATATCAGTAGCTAACAGATGTCTTTATCACAATCATGTAGAAGCTATTTTGATTTTGATTTAAAAAATGAAAATTAATTATAAAAGATAGACTCACAAAGAAATGTTTAAAACAAGCTAATCTGTTACAAATCCCCACCCAAAAAAAAAAAGATGCAGCTTTTTTCTAGAGGGTCGAGAAGCGTCAGACCCAGTTTGAATAGTCAAAAGGCCTTTATCTCACATTTCTTCATCCCCAACCTCTTTTTGTGATCAGGCATAAGAAATGAAGGCTTAATCCATTAAGATGGAAAAATCCATGGCAGCCGCCTTGGCTTTGTGGGAGTATTAATAAGATGACAATGCCGATTCATCAGAGGCACCAGACTTTAGTTTCTTCGCTGCCTGTATGAGCTCACACCAGCTGATACACTGGATCCTTCGTAAAATATCACAAAAATCTACAGTTAATTTTTATAAGACGTAAGATAAAAACCTAAAGATTTCTCATTACATTTCTGGTAGGCTAAAACATTAAAAGGTCGTACCAAGCTTGGCTCTGACAGGTTATAACATTGCAGAGGTATGATCACACTTTCTGTGAGGCAGGTTCAAAGCATCTCTTGGAAAGAAAAATATCCAATTAAAACATTTAGAGACTAATTATGAAATTGACTTTAGATCACTTTAGCAAGGACTTCAAAGACTAAAATTAAGAATAAACATCTGATTGAAATAATCAAATGTCAAAGGAAACTAACCTGTATGGTATCTGCATCCACACTTACTTATTTTACAATTTATTATTTTCTTAGAAATGACTTCATATCTGTAACAATTTCAATGGTTGACAAAAATTTATTTAAATCTTAACCTGCCATTGTTCTCACTGATTTTAGGCTTAACCTTGAAATATCAAACAGCCTTAAATGTTAAGCCTTTGCAGTGTTGATTATTAGCTTATAGTGGAAAGCTAAAGAAAGCTGAAAAGATCTAATCCTAAATTCTTTAAAATTGCTTGTGATCAACATCAATGTTTTGAATAGAAGATCTGAATGTCTTGTAAGGATTGCATTTTACTGACCACAGTGAAGCTGGTGGTGCAATTAATAAATAAAGGTGATGAGGTTAGGTGGAGAAGCTCTGTTACAAACTCCAGATTCTGTTATTGGTGCTTTGTTTAAGTCCAGCTTCCTGTAGATGAATAAACACACCATTAATGAGTGTCCTTTCACAGAAAAAGGAAAACAGGACAATGAGTTTACGATAGGTGATTGACGTACAAGCAGCATGTTTTAAAAGCTCTAGACTGCTTTTGACAGTAGTTGACATGTCCATCGTCAAAAGTTCAGCTTGAAATGACCTTTCCACCTCAGCGAACACAGGATTGACAGGGATCATAACAGAAATAATCCCACACTACAGATCACTGTGATTGGAGTTCCAATTTGGATTTGATAGAAGAGGAGATAAGAGAAATTCAGCCTTGGGAAACCTTCAACCCAAAGCACAGCACTCTGTCTAAAACTTGAGAGGAAGAGTGTAGCTTCTTGCTGGATACAAAGGTGAGTGTTTCAATCAATAACACATGGGATCTCTAAAGACTTGGTTCTGGTCCAGGAAAAATCCATGTGAAGGAGGGACTGAGAAGGTTAAGGGTACCAGGCTGGTCAATAAGCTGGGCCTCTGCCCCAAGGCAACAAGCTGACTCCAGCTGTGAGACAAGACCACAGGCTAGTGTTTAACTTTCATTCTGTCAGCCATTGGCTCTCCCACTGCTCCTCAACCATTTGCCACGCAGTGCGACATTCACCTCCACACCTCCGCCCCCTCGACAGAAAGGCAATCAGTGAGCTGAACTGGTTTGCACGGTAGCCTGAGGCCAGACAGAAAAAACACAGTCAAGAGTTTTCTGTGTGAGATAGTATGGGAAGCAACTGTAGAGCTAGACAAAGGAAGCAATGCGGTTCCCTGCAGTACATCGACTCTACATTAGAAACTTAGAGGGTTTCAATTAGCAGCACATATGACTTATCCTGCAGTAAAAATGCTAATTTGGATTTGAAGCTATGGAGATGAATCACAGGTCAATATAAATTGGAAAGGTCTGTTGGAGATGTATGGACCTGAGAGTCAAACACATCTTAAATACAGAAAGAAGAAGAAAAAATGCCTTCACTTTTAATTTCTGTCTCACAACGTATTTAACTGAAGGTCAGATTCAAGCAGGTTTAGCAGCACAATAGAACAAAACGCCCACCCTTTACTGTCTACAAAAAACCCCTGAAGGTCTTTTGCAGGTAAACAGGAGTTTTGATTAACCTTTTATAAAATCCTAGAAACACTTCTCCTGCTGGAACTTAGATCAAGATGAAGCAAAAAAAAGAATAAATGAATGAATAATGCTTCAAACTTGTAATAAACACCTTTTCAACATACTTGTTGATCACCATTTCTATTTTTTGATGGTCTTCCATTTGTAAGCAATGAGCTTCTTGGTGTGGCACTTTCATACACGACAAAAAATATTAGATCTTTTTGACAGAAATATATCAAATAGAAAGTGATCATAGTCTCAGAGACTGTGGTAGAAAGTAAGCCTCAGTTGGGAAAAAAAAAGAGTACTATAATAAACAAATACCATTGAGTCTCACAATCCTAAAAAATAAGGATGTAAAAGGTTTTGACCTTTGACGTTTACTCCATATTAAAATAATCTTTAGACTAACCTTTACATTAACTTCCAACAAAATGAAAATTTCCAACCACCTGAACTCATTGGCTGTCCACACCAGAATCACCATGATAGAAACTAAAAGAGTGCCTAACATTGCAAACAGTTCTCAAAATCAAGTGACTCTATTTAAGGAAGATGATGAAGCTGAAAACACATCTCAATAAGTTTTGAGAAATACTGGGGAGCTTTGGATAGGCATTGGCAAGAGTGGCAGAATGGACAATCCAAACAATGTTCATCAAAAACCAGAGTTGCCTAAAGGTCGTATTGGCTAATTTCTGACCCAATGAGGTAATGTTCCTGAGGTGCAGTCTGAGTGTCTAGATTTGGCCGTAGACTCAGTGCCTTAGCTTCCTTGGAAGGAGAGACTGGGAGGGACTGATCAGCCTATTAAAGTTTCCCTTTGAGAAAAATAAAGACCATGCCACGGTGAAAAGTCAATAAAGTCTGATGATTATATTACCTATTCTTTAGACTCGGGAATTACATAAATATCAACAAACTACTACTTTATACATCACAAAAATTAATATCTGGAGCTGATTTAACAGTCAACCGCTTTAGGTATGGATTACTTTTTTGTATAAACGATGCAATCACTTTTAAGGTTTAACGCAATAATCGGCGGTTCAGAGTAAACATTTTACAAGAATTTTTATCATCATAACAGTTTAAACTTGTATGTTTGTGTTATGAAATTTAGACTCAGGTCCCATTTAATATTAAAGAAATGAAATAGAAACAAATTAATTAGGTGCAGCTCGAGTTTAGCAGTCTAAAAACTGCAGGATCGAAACTGTTTCTGAGCCTGGTGGCCTTGGTCTGGATGCTCCCCAGCTACCTGATTGAGGGGAGAGGCTGAAACAGTCTGTGTTCTGGATGGGTGGAGTGGTTTATGAGCACCCTCCCAATTAATCTTGCTGTGTAGAATTAACAGGTGGGGGAAGGCTGTTCACTACAGTTCTCAGAACACCCTTAACCACTCTGTGCAGAAATATTCTCTCAGCAGCACTGCAGCTGCCAAACCACACAGTTATGCAGGTGTAGAGAACACTCTCAACCACAAAGTGATAAAAGTTCCTCAGGACTGAGCTTCCAAGTCCAGCTCCTTGCAGCTTTCTGGAGAAGTAGAGATGCTGATGGGGTTTACCAGAGAGGACATGTTGGAAGCTCAGTTGAGGGCACTGGATAAGTCAGACATCATTTACCCAGGATGCATTGCAGCATAAACAACATGGTGACTTCCATGTGACATCTTACAGTATTTTTACTGTATTGTATTTGCATATATACTTCTGAAAAAAGTATACTATTAGAATTAATTGTAGACTATTGGAACTAATTGTAGATCCTTTTACGAAAATAGGGCACGTCAAACGTCACTGAGGTTAGCACAGAGCACTGACCAGTATATAACAAGGAAATCTTGACTGTTCTTTCATGCCAAGAAATTTACAAAAACTCATTGAAACCACAGATAAAGACCCCCTGCTGCTTCCTGCATGATAAGTAGGGAAATTAATTACTTACCCATTCTTTCTTGGCCTGAAAGTGACAAAAGACAAATCTACAGTTGCAAATTAACCCCGGAATAATGAATGAGAAATGGAGCCCCAAGGTCTTAATTGAATATTTGCTGGACTCATTTTGTTGACAATGATGGATGTTGGCAAAAAAAGACGGCCTCGGCAAACTCATATTTCATATTTCATCATTCTCACATCTGACTTCAGTTGTACAGATTTATTGATTGGTAAATGATGAGTTTTTATTGTGCAGCTAAGCTGAATGAAGTCTGACATTTTCTGATGAGATTTGATAAATTAGGACCATCGGGACTTGAAGGGAGAAAAGTGACTGCTTCGGCGAACATCTTGAACTATGTAGACATTCCAAAATTAGGGAGGCTTCATGGCACAGATCGAGGTCCAGGTAACTGAGTGTTTATATTCATCACAGATAATACTTGGTAATACAAACACATCTGTCAGCCTCAAACAGGCTGACCATAGAACAAGGTAAAAGTTTTCTTTTCTCACTAAAAGAGAAATACTCATGCCATTAAAGCTTCATCAAAGTTTATTCTACTCTCTAAGCGGGATTTGTAGCACTGGCTCTTTTATGGAGACACCCAGTAAATTGAATGTGAATATCACAATGAAATGTAAGCCCCTAAAAAAGAAACATGCTTTAAGCATTAGGGTGTCATTTGCAAACCACACACTACATGAAATACACTTAGTATTGCACTACACTAGGATGAGTCTTACATAATAGAAATAACTCTAGGAAACAAAATAAAATGTAATGCATGAAACACTTGAGGATCATGAGTTATGCACAGAGGAGAAATCATCACAGATAAGACCAAAATGAATTTCTGTTAAATGTGACTCTACAAGATTGATTTTGGTGTCTGAGGCTTTTTACTTAAATACTTGGAGGTACTGAGAGTTAATCAAAGTTGCCCCACTTTGAAAACTTTACTTAGAAAAAAAAATGTCTAAGGCCAAAAAGTCTATAATTTAATGATGTCAAACTGCTGACTTGCACAAAAAGGGGTAGTGAGTTTGAGAATGGGGGAGGTGTACATTCTTTTTTCAAGTTATTGCAATCTGAATGGTAGCTTGGCTGGAAGTCTTTAACAAAAAGTTAAGTAATTAACATCTGAGGGACCAGCAGTGATTCAAAAACAACCTGTCCTAAGGATCTTTTGCTTTGAGCAGCACCATAAAAGGTCAAAAACACATTTTTAGCTTATGTACAGACCTGTTCAGATGACTAAAATACGACGACATGCAGGAGTTTATATTGCCTATAGAAAAACTGAACGAAAATGTCAATGATGATTGGTTGAACAAATAAAATTAATGACATTTCTGCCTACTATGCATCTAATTTTAAAGCAATCAATCAAAATCAAAAGCTGAAGGATCAGCAATTCTGCACCTCGTCCTATGCTTAATTGGCCCCGCCCTCCTCGTACCTAAGTGTTGTGGTCACAGACACCTCTGAAGGACTTATGGATCAACTTTAAATATAATCCATCCAGAAAAAAGCTTCAAATGGTTCAGGATTGTTTTTTCTAATCCATGTGCTGGTGACTACAATGCTAAAACACCATGACATTTCATTGCAAGGCATTAACCAGTCTATATGTGGGAAAACATCCAACGTAAAAGTCAGCATTAAAACCTAAAAGTACTGGTTTCAGTGGAACTGTATTTCAAAAAAGGAAAATAATGTTACTATTCCAGTACCACAGATTTGGTTCACAGACTCCCACCTTAGCATGTTCAAACCAAATAGTTCACCTTGAGGGAGGGCGACTCAGAAAGGAAGTGCAGATAAGACAACCTAATCAACACATCCAAGGGAGGTAATAATGACAGAGCATGAATAAATATTTTCCCAGATGATTAAACTGGGAGGAGATGGCAGGAAGGTAGGGAAAAGTTCCTGCGTGTGTGAAACTATGCATGCAGGAGGTTAGATAGGTAACAGAGATAAGACTGCAGCTATCTGGAGCAAATAATGTGCTGAGAGGCTCAGAAACAGCCCAGCTCCGCCCTGCTGCCCTTAACCAACAGATGAAGGCAAGAAAATATGTTTCCCATGAGCAGGGAGGCAAACAGAATCTCACTGTGTGTCAGAGGGTTCAGCCAAGAGAACATCCCCAGCCAAATAGATAGCAATGTACACCAAATAGGAGGGGCAATGCTGCAGAGTTTCTCATGGAGGGAAACTTACTCATATGTTTGATATTTAGGAAGAAGGAGCTACCAATCACAGAGAGCTGCTTTTTGGCGTGATTAGATGTGCATTTCAAGAGTGGGTTTAATCAAAAAAATCAGTAAGGTGTCAAGATAAAGTTTTGAAAACCGTGTAAGGAGTTCTGTATATGTTTCTGTAGCTTATCCCCACTCCCAAGCAGGCATATAAACCCCCCAATACACGTGAAAAGACTTGCACCATTAGACCAAGAACAAGAGGAGGAGTTGCAATAACCTAGTTTGATTCTAGTTCTAAAAAAAAATAGCAAATTTAAGTTTTTTTTCACTTGAAAAATTCGTTTTTAAGTGATTCCAATCATTTTTATCCCATTTACAACTTATTGTGGACTGCAAAATTATTTAGCATGTAGTATGAGATTTCAAACTTGTTTCTCCAGTATGTGATGTATAGTTCACTATTTATTTTTTATTGATTTATTTTTTTTTTTTTACTTAAAAATAACTTTGTTTTCTTTCCTTATTTACTGAAAGGGCAATTAAGACAAAGATTTCTTTAAAAACAGCCTGGAAACACTGCAACTTTAAAATACTGTTACATCCGGAGCAGATGGAGTTTCTAAATGACAACCAATTTAGATTTTCGGTTTCTCATTAAAAACAATTTAAATAAAATACTCATACCATGTTGATGCGTTTCCTGCGAAGTAGTAGATGCGTAATAAATATTGGCTATGAGAATTAGTTCGTTCTTTTTTTTTAGGTGAATCTTAAAAATGGACAATATATGGATTTTTGAGCAAGGTTTGGATGCAACATAATCTTTCAACATAATCACTAGTCTGTTTCTGATTGGACTTTTAAAAGTTAATCACCATTACACTCAGAAATCAGAGGATTTGCTTATTTTAATGCACTTGTCTCAAATTCAGCTGGTTTCTACTGAGTTTTAAGGTAAACATCCGTTATGAAATAAAAGTACTTCTGCACCTATGATGCCTTATGTGTCTACCTGTATGGGGAATTATCACACTCACTACATAATAAAGTGAAATTGGTAAACACAATTGGACAGAGGTTATCCCTTTAGCTTAGAGTGTGTCATTGAGCCTTATTATAAAAAGCACAATGAACCTCTTTTTAAACAATGCAAACATTTGAATCATTTGTTATTTATGTTACCAAATCTTGATGACTAATTGGAACCAATTTTTAACAAATAAATGTGACTGGAGTGGGGAAAAAAATAATATTCTTTTTTCTTTTTTTTTTGATAAAATTCATTACTCCTCAAAATAATGTGAAAATTGCTCTCTGTAGCCAAAAGCTACGAAGAGAAGATGCTAGTCAGAGCCTATTTTTCTTTTACAAACCAATGATTTTCTGCACAGATTGTATAGTTCAACCAGCATTACCTTCATATGTGTATATAACTTTTTTAAAGAGTGGTTTCCTTGATTATTGTTTCACAGTCCACAAAACTGTACTGTGTGTTTTTGAAGCCTAACTGTCTGTGTATGTAGTGTCACCCTGACAGATGGACTCAGCTGGGGTCTCAAAGGAAGTCAAGGAAGAGAGAAGCACACTGTAACTGTCAGGCCCAGTCCCTGGAATCCCACAGCTTTCTGCTACACTGATCCCAATCACCGTACACCTGCTCTTCATCGCCCCCACTTTCCAAGTTCTCTTGTAGGACAGCCTGATAGATTTGAGTAGGATGTGAAGACTGGAAATTACTCTCCTTAACGGCAAAGCCCCAATTTCAAGCTCCCGGTAAAAGCTGATCCAAGAGCACTGTGTCAAAAACCTTCTTCTGCTTTTTACGCTGAATACAGAGACAGTTGATGCAGAAGATCTGGTGAGGTCACAGGAAAACTAGAGGCCATCTGCCTACTCAGCCTGCTCTGTGATTATGAGCCTTAGGACTCCCTAAGGTAGGGGGAGGTAGAACAAACTTAGGGCTCAGTTTTCTTAAGAGAACATTTTCACAGTTACTGCTGTTCAATTTTCCCTTTTAATTCAGTCCTCCTCCTATGCCACCCTATTTAGAAGCTCTGCAAAGATAGCAATGTCATTTCCAGCAAAAGTCAAGTTGGAAATTAGCAAAGAAAGTTGTACCACAAATGAATAAAATATGCAAAAACGGAGAGCAATGACAGATGTGTTGCACATACTAAAGTATATATCTCAAAATAAGTTACAATAGATGTTTCTTGCAAAATATGCAGTAATGGATGATATATAAGAGAACGAAAAGACATAATCTTGTTTTTTTTAAGCACTTACCTGTAAAATGTAGAGATTCACCTTTCCATTTTTTATCTGATCCAATGCTTAAAACCTTGGTAGGTTTACACTGCAGTGATATGTATATATATATATATATATATATATATATATATATATATATATATATATATATATATACACTTTACAGCATTATCACATGGTAAAACTCTGTATGTGTTTTCATTTTTTTTGCTGCACCTTACTAACCTACACATTCTGGACATTTCTCTAGCGTCATTATTTAATATAGTTTAAGTTTCTGCAAGAAAATCCTAACATTTTGCCTCAACAATTCTTTTGACTAGATTACATAATCTATTATATTCTTTCAAAATGTCATTCAGTAAAACATGCAAAGTTTGTTGGGACACAAAACCCTTAGATTTTTATTAAAATCCCACTTTTTTAAACTTTTTAAAATAATTATGTAAACATTAAAAATGACCAAACAACGCATGAGAGCATGGGTCAGGATTTTTAACAACCTAGATCTCAAAACGCTAGTGGGTGGATAGCAATTACCAACAGCCAATGAGCGGTGAGATTATTTTGACAAGGAATAAAAAAAAAAAAAAAAAGAAAAAAAGACCACAACCAGATATTTGACATAAGGCTTATGTTTGAAGGGATCTTCATTAACAATTAGGAAGCTGAATAGCAAAAAGCTTATAGCAAAATTATTTGAATTGTAGAATGTTGAAAAAAGATAGTTGAGTTATAGCCAAAACACTTATACTCTATCATTTATAACATGCATTACAATGAGGCCTGTTTGTCAAATTAAACTTGCTTCATTTTTGCTTTTTTTTGTTGGGGGGTTTAACGTAGTATTTAATAAATAAATAAATGCTTACTTTATATGTAAGATTTTCTTTACCTGTAAGGGGAAAAACCATCATAACCAAATAAAGGCTTGAAAAAAACTAGTTTGTGTGCAATTAATATACGCTAGATTTCAATTAGTAATGGAGAGGCTAAAATAAACATCTTAATAATATTCTAATTTACTTAAAATGAGTATTACTGTCAATATTCAATGTCTCAAATTCTGCCAAATTGTACTATATAAGTACTAAAAAGATCTTGTAACTACTTTTGAGGTAATTTTTTTCTTTTTGTGTTGAATTGCCCAAAAAAAGTGTGAAAACACAAATTAAAGAAAAGCATTAAACAAAAGAAGAATTTCATAATTCTGAAAACACTATAGTATTTTTCTATTTAACAATCACGTGTTAGGATCAAAATAAAATAACGTTCAGTCTTTTGTTATATCAAGACAGGCTTCATCGTCAAACCAACACTCCTGTTTTCAAACTAAATATTTGTTTCAAATAATCAATATACTTAATCAACTCTGATTAGTTCAGTTGTATGTATGTTTTCTTAGTGTCATTAGGAAGAAATGTTTTCTGTTTCAATAAGGGGAAATTACTTTAGCTTCCTATAACAAATAATAAAATGCTCATAATTAACAAGCCAATATCAGAGTTTTAACTTAAATGAATTATTCATTGGTGTGTTCTTAATGTTTAATGACTGATTAGTTTATAAAATGACACTTGAGATGAGCTCGAAGTCAGACACTATGTTTTTTCATCACATTGCTGTACTCATTTGCATACATATAAATACATCTATATTATTTCCTTTTTTCAGTTCAAGTCAATGGAGCAAAGCAAAGTGGGCAGCTGTTGTTCTGAGTGATTGGCAGGACTTCACACAATTCCCTTGGTTACGAGGACAAGTGCTGCAGCAAAACAAGGCTCCCACTGACTGCCTCCCCTGCTGCTCCCATACCTGGAGGCAACACAGGAGATAGCCTATCGACACTAATAGGGGGAGCAGGCAAGGGCTGACATGCTTTTTGCATGCCTGCCAGCATAGTCGATGCACCCTACTGTTGCCTGCATGCAATAAATGCTACCATAGACACATTTTTAAAAGCACACTACAGTTAGTGTTCCAAAAAATGTCCAAAATAACTGAGAGGCTATTAATCCTTATATCCCATAACCATATATTATTCAGGCCTCCCTAATAAGTTCCTGAATACCTGGATGAAGATCTACTTTTGCACTCCCTCTCTGTTGCATTATTTCCCCTACTCATAAGTTCAATGCTTTGGGATCAATTTAGAGGGACTGTAATTGCCTTGAAACTATTTTTGCATTATTAGACCAGAGTCCTAAGATGGCATTTGCAGTGAAGGAAAGGGCACAGCAAACAGCTCCTACATAGTTCTAAAGGTTACTTTTAATCACCAAACGAGGAATCCTCCCTTGGCTCTCCATCCCTGATTTAAATCTATTCCAAGTTCAACTGAAGGGTCCACATTCACCATGCAACTGTGTATATGGCAGGAAACTGCCTAATTAAGTGGTGGGTAGCATTGTTACAAAAAGATTCTCACCTCTGACATATTGTCTGACGATCAAGGGAAGACGGCTTCACGTGAACTTGAAAGTGTGGAATATAATAAAACGTTAATTACAGAGAGACAATGCAACAAAATGTGACTTATTCAGGTGAGCGCTATCATCTTATTAAGGGAGCTCTGCTAATGTTCAAAAACGGGCCTCAGTTTGAACTTTCTACAGCTTGGTGGAAAGGGAATGCAGGTGCATTTTTTTTTTTTTATTTTCAAAGATAACACTAGATTGGTCTTCTCATTCTTTCGTTCTTAGAACAGGCGTCACTTTGCTAAAGAGATGTTTTTGCTCAGATGGCAACAACACAAAGTGGCTCGGGGAAAACACCAAACTGCCAAGATGAAACGAAGATAGCTGTAATTCAGATCTTACCCTGTCAGTGCATACTCAGAGATGGCAGGATTGTCAGTGATGTGTTTTTGGTTTTCCATCTCTGTCTGACTGACTTTTCAGCCTCCTGCTTCTTAAGCTAAAGTAGTTTTTGCTGTCGGCAGGAACGGTAAGTTATTCAATTCATAAATGCATAAATAAGGAGCAAATTATTATGCACAGGGCTAGATTCTGAAGGTACAGCCACACACATTAATCAGCAGGATCACTTTCTTCCCCAAGTTCATTACCTCTTATAACGAGTTAGTGTGGTCACATGCAGGCGAGGCAGCATGTGAGGAATTCTTGCCAGCACTACATTTCAGCAAAACTCCATCAATGGCGAACGTGTTTCTTCAGCTGGCAATTGTGAGACTGACACACCTCAGAGACGCCAGCTTGCACATCAAATTTAGGTCAAAGATACATTAAAATTTCAACAAAGTTCTCAGCTTTGCCACAAAGGTGGAAAGGGAGCAATTCAAGTGAATGTGGAACGCTCACTGTGCTGCTCCAGCAGGATATTAACAATGGCTACAATAAGAAAGTCTAAGAATCCTGCAGACAGTGTAGAGGAGGCACTAACACACTACCACTGGCTAACATTACTTCTGAGTGCTGAGCTCAGACCGAGCTTTGATGAGTTAACCGTGCCAACGTTATTTCTTACAGCCATTTGGATATGGCTACCATGGTTCTTTACCTCCTATCGGTAGTCAACGATACTACA
>NW_015150472.1:1893633-1920026 GCF_000732505.1 Cyprinodon variegatus
AAGGAAGGAATTAAGCAAACAAAAATGGCGACATGCTTAACATTCAGGAACTAAGGAGCCTGGATAGCGTTGTCTGCCAAAATTCCAATGAGAGCCTTGTTCTCAAAATCATCCCAGGTTGTACCAGGCTCTTTTGATGCCATTTATTGTTAACAGGCTGAGAGGACGTACATGTTGTGAACAGGTGAAGAGATCTGTGAATTGCACAGCCGGACACGCCGGCAAACCCGCAAAATAAGTCAGCTGACTGTAAATAGGAGATGATGCAGTCTACTCATGTGTTCTTTTTTATCAGAGAACCAAGCCACTGATTAACCATGCCGAGTCTTACTGTTGAGCTAGCACTAATGCCTGGCATGGTCCAGTTCAGTTGCGTTCCATTTACACTCAACAGTTATCTTGGTTACCATGCTCGGACCGTTCTCTTTCAAAAGAGTAGTGTAAAAGTGGTATGTGTGTGTTATAAATTGTTCCCTTAGGCTATGAACGTTTTCAACTGGTCTAAAAGTTCCTGAAAATATTTTGCAATCATTTTTAGCTTGTGAAGCTACTATATTTTTGAAAGCAAAACAAAGAAAGCAAAGGAAGTAGATTAAAAACTGGTCACACATAAGAAATACCAGCTTGTGCAAATATGCTTTACATCTTTAATTGTACAATAGGAACATTGGTAATTTCCCCTTCAAACACTGTTGGATATCTAACAAAGTTTCATCAAAAATGTTCAAAACTTTTAACAAGATTTAGAAAGAAAATCAAATCACCTCATTGTAGAATAAGGCTGTGTAATGGGTTGAACTAAGGGCAAAACATCATACTTAGTGGATCTAAAAAGGAATGTACAGCCTACAAAACTTAATTTAAAAAACTGCTTCTTAAGAAATTGGTTTAGGAAAAACTACAGTTTAGTATTGGCTTAAGGACTGAACAGTAGATTAAGGCTAATCATATCGCCCAATGTAGTTTAATTAATATGACTGGCTAATTTAGGTTCTCTGTGTTAGAAAATATCAAGCCAGAACAAGAATGTCGGACAAATAACTCAGTTTGAAGAAGGAAGGATGAATGGATGAATCAAGTATAATTGGAAATCTAAATCTCAACTTTTAATGTAAAAGAAAACACATTGATTATATATATTTTAAAATAACAACAGCTCCTTCTATGCAGTAAAGGATAGAAATATAAAAGGTGTTATCGTTGCTAAAGACAGTAAAGAGGGATTTACAGGCACTTCAAATACTGTATTGGCAACTGGCTATCACTTGCAGCATATGACACTGAAAATTAAGGGAGGACACTTCAGCTTAATCTCTTAACCTAATAGCTAACTATAAATAAGTTGTATATACTTTATAGACCTGAAATTCCTCAACAGTTGAGAGATATGTCTGGAGCAGATGCCCTGTTTCTGTCATCGTCATCACACTTTTCACAGTGCTAACCAATAAAAAGGGTGTAAAGCTTGTTGCAAGTAAGGGGACATGTGTCATAAAGTCTAGGCGACTTTGTCAAAAGGTATATTTTGAAAATAAATAGATAAATAAAACGTGTTTTGCTTTATCTAACCAAAATAGTTTGCTGTATGTTTGTCATTCCCCAGAAAAATATGGAAAACAAGTCTTGTGCCGCAGCTCAGTGGTATTATGTTGTCACAGTTTACAACCGCTGTCCAAGATGCATCCTGGCTGACAGATGTCTGATTCCCCCTTAGAAAAATAAGGACAAATTGCTGTGGTTATTGTTCAGGTTTCATCTCCTTGTTTTGTGAATTGTTGTTTTCTTTGTCTTGTTTTCTGCTTGTCAAATTTCTTGCTAACAGGCAATGCCAGTGTTTTTAATCCAACAGCCCACTACAGCCATCATTTTGAACATGGTTAATATCTCTGTTAATTGCAGTCTTAGAACATGGAAACCAAAGACCAGAAATAAGCAGTAAAAAAAGGTTACAACAAAAAAAAAAACACACCATGAGCGTGACACAATTTGAATAATGACTCGCATTTCATTCTGGGAAAAGCACTTGATGGTGACATTTGAAAAACAGTGTCAAATTCAGGAGCAATTCTCAGCGGGCGCTGTCAGAGCCTAATTAAACCAACCTCACTTGGAACTATCGGGGACCAACATCTCTTGTCTGAAAGACGGGGTCTGTTGTGTGTGTTTGTGTGCATGTGTGCTTATGTTCCCTGGAACATGTGCATATACAGAGCTGTGGGAAAAGTATTAATCTCCTTTAAGATTGCTTTTGCTTCTTTTCACTTCTACAAAAGAGAGAAACATTTTTAGTAATTATTTATTATGTTAAATGTTCTACTGATACTGACCTGGAACCTATGTGACATAGTTTGATTATTTGATAACCAGGATTTTTTTTTTTTAGGTTCAGTTTCACGAGCAACACTTAAAAATACAGTGGAGAATTTCTGCGAATTTTTGAAAAGACCCGCCCTCTCCAAAAAAAAAAAAGCACATACACAACCATGTACCCGCTCCAGTGAGAGGACGCCCATTACATGGGTTCCAGGGCATGCACAAAACCATTTCTCCTCGAGCACACTCTGTGCAGTTGCATCTCTCATAAAAGCTTACTTTCCAAAAGAAGATTTGTAAACTTGTTAGTGTTAGATTCACCACCGGTAAGTGAAAATGGGGACGAGCACGTAGGACAGCCTTGCGTAAACATATCATCAGAATGACTGACAATTAGGAGGGCCACTTTTCTGATGATCCACCCGGAAAAAGAACATCCTCCAATATTCCTTTAAGCCTGATAAATGCCTAAACCTGCCAGAAATAAAAGCTTTTGTAACATTTGTTCAAATTACATCTTGATGATCAAAGACTTTTGCAGAAAACTGCGATGGCCTGATGAAGGAACAGTGGACCTTTTTTAAAGATGTGTGTAACATCTTGGTTTAGACCAGTGTTTCTCAACCTGATTCAGATGATTGCAGTTCAGCAAAGCCTGATAATCTGCTATCAATTGATAACAGGTGTGTGAAAGCTGGGAAACATCTTAAACATGCAGGGCAGTGTGCTTTGAGGACCAGGATTGAAAAACACTGGTTAAGACATCAGAACAATAGTGGCCTAAGCAAAGTCCAGATTTAAATCTGATCAACATGCTTTGGCCTGTTCCTTCTCTAGAAGCCCTCTGTTGTGGTTGAATTAAAGCAATTCTGCAAAGTGATGCGAGTTAAAATTCCTTCAAACTGATTATTAAGTGCTAACTCAAAGAGTTTATAAATGTCATCACAAAATAGGCTGCTATGGATGCATTTGAAAACAGAATTTGAAGTCTATTCAGGTTGTCTTCTCTGATGTTAAAAAGTTTATAAAAATTGGAAATATTTGAGTGTGACAAAAAGGAAATAAAACAGACGAAATATTGAGCTGTAAAACATTTGTTCAAGCTGTAACTGTTTGTTGAATCTGTAAATGAATCAGACATGGTTAAAATTTGATTTAATTCCCACCCATTGGCCCTGAGGAAAGACTGTTCTATACTGCCTTATTTCTGTGGATGCAATGGTCCATCACTGAGGCCTAAAATACTCATATCTTTCCACAAATGCTTCCTTAGAGGGGAACTGGTCCACACTTTAACACACAGGGAGTAAAACTTGGAAGCAAGATCTCAATGGTAAACATACAGTAACTATTGGGTGAATCTTCTCTGGATAAACCAGAGCATACACATAAACAAACAACAACTCTTTACCCTAAACACATTTGCAGTGGTAACAGAAAAAAACAACCATCATCTCTGAATGGCTCCAATAACAAAAACATTTAAAGTTTTGAAAAGACCTCATTTGTTGCAGAAAATACTGGGCTGCTTCCATCCGCCCACATGTACACAAACACTGTATCAAAGCACTGTGTGTTTAAAGGCTTTTGCCACATTCAGTCAAAAGGCCCAGAAAGGCTAAAAGGAAAATATTAAATGAAAGGGTGAAAAAAGCTTGGCCTTGTCTCCTTCAGTTGGTATTTTATTTCCAAATCTGTTTCACACTTCCTTTCCTGTTTTTCATGTCCTAATTGGCTCTATCAAGTAATGAAGGTCATCAATGCTGTGCTCTCACTGGTTGTCTGTGCACCTGATTGGCTACAGCAAAGCCCTAATTATCACAGCAGAACATATCTGCTCTGACCCTCAGTGGCATTTTATAGTAGCAGATTCAGATACATTTGTGGAAATTTGTACACAGGAATACACACAAACACACATTTTCTTTATTTTTTATGAAAAAAAAAACAGTAAGAAATAAAATAAAAAGCTCCAAGGCCACAGTTTTGGCTGGCATCAACCCATTCGTTACATGCCACAATGACAGTAGCCCTCATTCATTCCTTATTAACAGCACGGAAAGCTGCCTGAGGTTTTAATTGGGAAAATGAGCAGGTATTGGCAGTGCATCAGATAGGAGGGCTTGATGGTTATTTCGAGTGGTCTGATATAAATTCCAGGGGGTCCCCTATGTGGCTTTGTTGTACTTATTAGTCATCTAAACAGATAACAGATTGCATCTTAATTGGAAATCCCTACAGTAACCTTGGTAACCATAATGTAAAATGATCCACCCCTTTTCTTTATTTCTCACGGTTTCTTTGGCAATGTTTAAGAGAACTCGGTTGGTGACTCAGCCATGATCGTGATATTCTTGATTTAGAGAAGGAAGGATAATTGTAGCAGCATTCCACAGACAATGAATGACACCATGCACACACCACCACATTTCCCATACCTGCCTAAATGCAGCCTAACCACCTGACACTTTCTAAAACAAGTCACATCCCACCGACGCAGTCTTTTACCCAACAAAGTCCTTATCAATCCTCGGACCAACATCTCAGTGTTAAAAATATTTTGATATCGATATTATTTTAATTCTCTGAGAAAGTGTTTTTAGTTTTAACTAGAAATAGGCCCAGATCACCAAAATAAACAGAGTGTTACTGAATTGTTATGAGTTATGAGTATGCTTTGAAATTGCTAATATGATAACTTTTGACATCTGTAAAAAGTTTGTGATATAAACTCTATAAAGATAATTAAAATCATTGCAAACAAAACAAAGACAGGACTCAACCTCCCATTTAGGCTGTTAGAAGTCTTCATTCAGCTCATTAGAAGTCCTGTTACCGGCAATCCAAATTTCAATCACTTGTCAACCAAGTATGTATCAGTATTGCTCTCCTTGAGTTTTCCCCCAAACATGAATTAACTTTTATGACTGTGAAACACAAAATGTTCCAACAGACCCCTCAGAGTATTAAGACTAAACAGGTTTACGAACATAGTTTTGGGTTGAATTGCAGAAAAAGTAACTGATCTTAAACAAAATGTTAGGCTGTTAAAATGTCAACTTGTTAATGTAATGCAATAAAACAAGTCCACATTTCTTTTTCTTTTTTTTAAACCGGAGGTATTTTAAAAACTTGCTCCTAAAATCTAGACTTGGACACCTAATTCTGACTCAGCCTTGGCACAACATGTCAACCCTCGATTGCTGGTTTCACCAAAAACGTGCCTTGCTTGCTTAATTTTACTAATACAGGATGGTTTCAACTAATCAGTGTTGCCACACACATAAACAGACCATGCAGTCAATTACAGACTCCATTAAGAAACCATGGCCAAACATGAATCTGCAGGATATTTCATTGGTAAAAAGCTATCCAGTTTTCAGAAATCTAACTGAAAAATGAATGTAAAATACTGTTGCCACCAATAAAACCAGGGAAAGTGGATGTCAGGCCAACACTGATAGATTAAACATAAATTGTTGTTTCTATCCCACATATCATTTCCTCAATTTGCTTGTTTAGATCTGTAAACAAATGTATCTGGGTGCCATTTGTTCATTAGTAAATACTTAAACACTCACTTGAAAAATACCTTCCATTGGTAACAGTAAACCCATCAGCATTCCCATTCTTCACAGAATGGGAATGCAAAATATCAATTCTAAACAGAAGCTTATTTGTTGCCATGGGTAAATATTACCTCAGACCCTTAAACATGAATTTAAATTGACTGTATAAAAAAAGGCAACAGTACAAACGATCACGAGAGCATGATGCACTATGCATTATTTAAATAAAAAAATTAGGGCAATTATAGCGTGTGGAGAAATGTGTGTTGGCTTATTACGTGCCTGCCTGACTGTACGGAGCATGAGGAAATACAATGTTCTCTGGAGAGATAATAATAATAAATCTTGTGCACCCATAAAAGGGCGTTCCTGTTTCTAAAAAACACAGTTTCCTTAACCTAGCTCCATGTATCACATAACCCTCCCCTGTTTTAAGACACAAGCAGTACATTTTAAGGGACAGTTCAGCTATCCTGCAGATAACGGTTTTTAAAAACTGTCTCCACACATTAAATAAAGGAGCGAACATCCCTTTGCCAAGCACATTTCATCTTCTCAATGACACACAGCACTGAACTCATGGCTACACGGGCCAAGGCTCCTGGAAGAAAAGATCTAACTTGTCCTGAAACAAACTGACTGGATGGGGGGGGGAAAAAAAAAAAAAAAAGAAAACAGAAAAAAAATAGAGTGCAGGTTGAGTATGGTATCAAATACGTGTTCATCTCAAAGAAAAGAAACATGAGAAACTTAACACTCAAGCATCGTTTTTGAAAATTACTCCATACAGACACAGTTCGAGCATGATGTCAAACTGTGCACAATCTGCAGAAACCATGGCTGTTTTATCTGATGAAATTTCTAGGGTAGATGTGGAATGTTGGTTATAGGTAAAGCTATGATTTACAAAATCCCAATGAGACTGGGAGGGAAAGTATATTTACTTCCCCCCAACTGCCACAGATTCCTACCACTGAGATGTTTGGGTTTTTGGCCAGTATCACAGTGCCCCCTACTGATGAGAAATATTACTCAAGACAACACATTAGAGACTTGTTTCAAAAGAGACTTATTCGCTTCTAAAATACTTTGCTATGATAGTATTTAAATATGTATCTACTAAAACTTTATAGGTAAGAAGGGACTATATTGTGACTGTTAAATAACTTTTCCAGACCACTGTGGCAGTTTAATATGAAAATTTTATGTTTTGTAACTAAACAGACAAAAAAGGTAAATGAATAATATGAGATATTTTGATAATTCATATACCGCTGGACCAACCTTAAAATGAAAATGAAAATGAAAGAATGTCCATTTCGTGAGTTTCATTAATTATAAGATTAAAGTCATTATCATTTTATGAAATTCCTTGATCAAATCTATGATAGAAAATAGCACATTGTGAACAGAAATAATATTATAATATTGCAAATAAAAAAATCCATAGTCAGTAATGATTAGCATAAACTATTATAAAATATTGTTGCAGTTTTATCACATTTTCTTACAGAGTTCAGTAAGGAATAGAATGTATGATTTTTTTTTAACATATAATGGGATCCTATTTGTTTGATCTTAACATATATCTCTGAACCTGAATTAGACAAACTTGAGCTGTTAAATGGCTTAAATTAAATTAGTTGTAAACAGGTGCTATGTGAATAAATCAAACTGAATATGCTTGCTGTCCTTGTACTTTATCATTGCCATAGCGAACAATTAATGTGCTGTGAATATAATCTAAATGAAGAATTATAATTCAATACTGTCAATGCTGAAAATGTATTTTGTAATTGGTTGACTCTACAAAATCAAGAAAAACAACTTCAAAAAGGAGTTTGAGATCAGAAGAAAAACCGAGGGTTTTTGTTTGGTGATGGCTACTATTACAATGCTTTCTAACATCACTCCTAAGCTCTGATCAGCAACAGACTCCCTCAGACACCTTGAATTGTAGTGCTTCAACAAGCTATTCATGTTTTCTGCAGAGACTGTGTCACATTAATTGGAGTCTTATTATCTTAGTGCTGGAGGACACTGACATTTAAAGCAGAAAAATCCAGATGACACAAAAAAAGCTATGTCTGTTATTGCTTTGACAACATGCTTTTCTTAATTGCAAGCGACGGAGCAATAATACAGCATAGATGGCCTGTCAAGGCCAGTATGTGTGTGTCCACATCAGCATTTCAGGCACTAAACATATGAGGAAAGACACAAATGTACAGTACCACCTTAACTTACATTTACACAACTCTATAAAATGTTTGGCAGAACCTCTTTTCTGAGCTGGGAATTCTTGTTTCTTTTTGCTTCACTTCATAATCATCCTCCTCATGTAAATAATTAGCCTAATTACCTTATGGAATAGATACAGCTATAAGATACTATATACATCTAGACTGAGGGGAGAAAAAGTACATCAACTGAGCAATTTGATTAAACAAGGGAGGGTGCAAGTTGTCTTTTATTAAAGTAGATGAGTATATTTCACGTATGTTGAAATGGGTATGTGCTACCCCTGATACCTCTCATAGAACAGTTTAAAGCAGGGGTCTTCAGTGTTTTCCAGACCAAGGACCCCCAAACTGATGGCGAGATGGTGCAGGGACTCCCTGATTATGTATAGTATGAAATTGTGTTATATCAAACTGGTCCTATAGTCACTCTATTACATATGGTGTAATGTGACAAAAGTAATTTCTCCCTGGGGTTATTAAAGTATTTCTGATTCCTCATTGACGGAACAGGTGTTGTGAATGAAATGGTTCCCAGCTTGAAAGAGCTCCTGTGCGTCACTGAATGTGTGCATTGATGACTGAAAGACATCTTCTGCCTCCATTTATCTTTTTAGTACAGTGTTTTGAATTCATGTTAATATGTATTTAATGACATTTCAATTTGTGGAAAAAATTTGCAGGGGGAATATAAAAAAAAAGTTTAATCAACCAAAACTTTCGCGACCCCCATGCACTACCACCGTGAACCCCCTAGGGGTGGTGGCCCCCCTGTTGAAGTCCTTCGGTTTAAAGACATGTTTAATTTTAAATCCGCACTAGACTTTACTTACACCTCATGCGAATGCTTGTGCATACCAACACCACACAGTATGACCAAAATTCAAGGTACTACAAATTGCTTAAAATATTAAGAAGTGGACCCATACTGCAAAAAAGGGACGTAAAATGTATCAAATTTAAAGGTGGAGATACACAAAAATTCCCCAAATTAGCAGATTACTGTTCCTGAAGATATAGCAGATTACTGTTCCCTGCCAGTTTGAAAAGCTGCTCTTTCTCAGATAACATAATGCAATTAACATTACCACTATGCCATGCTGACAAAACTCTTTAGTGTAGATGATGTTGCTGACTGAGGAGGTATCAAAGTTAGCAATTTCAGTACAGTGGGGAAAAAGCTATAATTTTCAATTGCATTTTGAAACATGTTTACTGGTCACATGAGCTGCTAGGGAGTGAGCGTAAGCAAGACATTCAACAGATATTGACACTTTACCTAAGTTGTTTTAATACCAGTAAGGTTTTTCCAATATCAGCCTTTGTCACTTTAAGTACCAAGCTGCAAGAAGTGACAGAGGCTCAATTGCCTTGGGCAAAATTCTTAAAGATACTTCACCTGCCTTGCCTGCTGCTGGTGTGGTGATGACAGGGTCTGGTGTCTCCAATTGTATAGCAGTAGCTTTTTGCTATATCATTGACATATGAATGGGTGAAGGAATGCAGTATGAAGTGCTAAACCTGTTTACATTTGCAGGCCACTGATAGTTCAAAAGGAAAGTAATATTGAATAAAATAATTATTTTGAAGTAATAACTTGCATGCTGCCCAGGACGTCACCAAGGCAAAATGTATGCCAAGGAGTTTAGAGAGGCCATGGTCTACCTTAAAGCTATCCAAGGAAATCATCCAGGGTCTCCTGAGAGGGAAAAAAGCTTTGCTAACACTGTCTTTAGTGAGAGTGGGGAGCTGCTTATCTTGAATGAGGACATTGTCAGAAGTGGAAGGAAGACTGAGGATGATCTCAACTTGGCTGACATACCTTCCGTGGGAGAAGAAGAGCCAGGGTGCTAGGGAGACTCTTCAACTTTGCGTGGAAGTTGGTGACAGTTCCCCATGACTGTCAAAATAAGGTGTTAGTTCTCCTCCAAGGGAAGGGAGACTGGTGGATGTGTTCAAACTGAAGGAGGAGAGAAGTCTTGGCTTCCCCAGAAAGGACTATGCCAGGGTGTTGGAGAGGAGAGTCCAGCTAATGTTCAAACCTCAACTTCAGCAGTGGGGTTTTTATTCTTGATGGTTGACCACTGTTCTAACATCATTCTCACAGGGTGCTTGAGGGATCATGGGTGTTTGCCCAACGGATTCACATGTGTTTTGCGGAGCAAGAGTTTAGTCCCCATTGTCAGCAAGTGTTTCTAACTTGTTCTAAGCACATGATGGATTCCCACCAGGGTTGCCCTGTCACAAGTCCTGTTCATGACCTTTATGGACAGGATTGCTAGGCACAGTCAAGGGCCTAAGGGGGTCTTTGAGGATAAGCAGGTTTTTGTCCCTGCTTTTTGCAAATAGAGGTTCTGCTGGCTTTCTCTTTTCAGTACCTATAGCTTATACTGGGCTGAGCGCAAAGCAACCAGGATGAGAATCAGCTGTCAATGTCAGAGGCCATTGTTCTCAACCAGAAAAGGTGGCTCGTCCCTTTTAGGTTGTAGGAGAGAACAGCCACTTCTCATCCACATCAAGAGAAGTCCGCTGAGGTTTGCTCTGACCTTTTTCAGTTGTCCCCTGGATCCAACCTCTGGAGGTGTCCCAGGCACGTGCCACTGGCAGAAGAGACCCATGGGATAACCCAGGACATGCTAGAGGGACAATGTCTCTTGTTTAACCTTGGAGCACCTTGGGTTTCCCACAGCAGAGCTAGAGGAGGTGCCTGGGGAGAGGGATGTCTGGGGATCTCTGGAAAGACTGTTGCTACTGAGACTCAGTTCCAGGTAAAGACGGCTTTTACGAGTATGAGTAACTCATATGTTGATTTTTGCTGTTAATTTAGGCAACACTTTCAGCAGATTGCACAAACAAAGGAGAGCTAAGTATCGTTTATAATTTTTTTTATTTTTATGGAGCATTTTTTTCTGGAAGATATGGCAGTCTTTACTGGATCTTAGCATTAAGGTAAGGCAACCTTACCTCTTCTTTGAGCAGATTTTCCTCTGTTTCGATGCAATCTCCCGTCATGAGCTGACATTAAGTCAATAATTAAATGTCGGTAAAAACTAAAAGTTAATTTTATTAATGTTATTAGCCTTTTTAAATAATGGCAGTTTCGATCATAAGCCATCTGTATTACTAGAGTAGACACATGCTAAGTTATGTGTGTATTTTAAGTGTTAGTGTTGGTCAGTGAGCTAACCTCCTTTGCCAAAACAAAATGACTTATACACCTTATTCAATGCTAGCTATACCTATAGTGTTAACATCTAACATAGGATAAAAATAATTTCAGTATTTATTTTTTTTTTGTTTTACAATGACTGCCTCTGAAAGCATGGGGCCAGCACAAGTACTTTTAATACTTTTATTGTACTATATTTCTATGGCATGAATGTATCAGAGTCAGATACAATATTCTGAGTAAAAAGTACAATTCAGCTTGCATATGGGCAGTGATGCATAATCAGACTGAAAGAGTAGTGCTTAAATTTAATGCAGTGTCTGAATCATTTACCTTTAAAAAAAAATCTTGTTCCCACTTCTATGTCTAAAAAACAAAGAATCTAAAACAACAAGTAATGTGCCATTAGTGCAAACAGTGTGTCAGGAGTTTCTCCTGACAATGAAATGTCACTGGAGTCTGTTATAGCTTTCATGCTGGTATCAGCACCCACCTGTGTCTAAGTATGTATAAAGAACGCCCCGAGGGGACCTGCAATGGATTCTACAACATACCTCCACGATTGTAGAACAATGGCACACGAGCTACTCCGCTGTGGGGCCGTTGCTACTTTTCTAATAATCTACCCAGCATGTGTTTATCTTTGTTGGACCAGGTTGTGTGGAGGAGGCAGTCGGGGAAAAAGGATGCAGACAGAATCCTGCCAGCCTGCGAGTGAAGAGCTCGCAAATCCAGAGGGACAGCTGGCTTTGTGTGCGAGCGTGTTCATGTGTGTATCTGTCTGAGAGACAGAGATGGCAGCAATACAGTTATGCCAACACGAGTTATGGTCTCACTTACACAGGCACACATACACAAAACATTTAATTGCCAAAACAAAAAAAGTCTCTCCCGAGCTCTATTGTGTCTAATGTGTTCAACGTTAATCTTACCCTTTGGGGACATTTGTTACTGTGTTAATTACACACCACCAGGAGCCCTAATTAACACACATACAAATATGTGCACACACAAACGCATACACAATTCATGGTCAAAATCGGCAGCATAGATTAAGTCAGACAGTCCAATATGGGAGAAGCAAAGCTAATGAAGCATTCACACAGAGTTAGGTCATTCTGGACTTGCTTTAGGGTCAAACACTCTCCGACACGTTTAATGAACAAACTCCGCACTGAGATGTGTGGAGAAATTTCCTAGGCTGGAGTGGCCTGCACGCCCTGTTCAGTCAACCAATACACCACCGGCTCATCACATCCTGCACAGGCATTTGCTTTCACTACGGAGCAAGGATTGGGGAATATTAGAAGAGGGAGGCAAATTGCAAACCTGCAAACACGCACAACAATTAACCTCTGAAAATTTTCCTGCGCCCTCTTTCCAGCCTGACATCGGTGCTCATTATGCTTCACTACTCAGTAAAAGTCATTAAAACGCACAACAAAAGAAGCAAACAAAAAAAGCCCTCAGGATCATTTAAAACAACTGCAGGTATTTGTCTCGACCATTTTAACTTTGAGGAGCTTAAAAGGATATTTTTGTGAAAAATGTGGGCATTTGTTTCTTCCCAGAGGGGGGACCACCAGTCTCAGGGGCAGATGAATGGCCTTCAAGGTGACCGATATCACCTATCTTCCCTTTGCCTTCAGTAAACAGCAGGACATCCAATTACATTCCAGGGGTTTTCACACATTGCATTATAACAACAGCCGTAGTAGATTTGTATCACCTATATGCTTTTTCCTTACAAGGGCATTTTCCTAGTTAAATCAGGAATTATACATTTGCAAAATCTAAAAACTATATTTTCTGCTTTGTTACAGAAACTAATCAGAATGGGAATAAATTCTGTACCCTGATTAAAGTTGTTGGTTAATGTAGCCATACTTTTAAAATAGATAAAAAGTGAAAATGATAAAAAAAAAAAAAAGTGCAAAAGATAACAAAAAATGTGGGTGTTAAATGTATTTATCTAAAATGAACATTAAATTACCATACAGTGTAAAGGGGGTCTTTAACTTTTTCAGCCCAGGATTCCAGATTGATGGGTTGATGCAACAAAGATTGCCCTTTCTATAACAGCTTGTTGAGGAGTGCTGACAAAGTATTAACAGCAGCCTGGAAATATACAGCAAAATCGTTCAAGAAAAGCTCTATAGATTTCAGTTTTTAATGCAAATTTATTGTACTTGTGTAAACGTACTGAAAATGGATTTAACTATAGGAAAACAAACAAAAAACAAAGTAAATCCTAAAACAAAGTAAACAGCTCATTGATGCATATCTAGAGTAACTCGGTGAAACGACTCAGCAAGCGGCCAGCATTAAAATTGCTTCTGCTCTGACCGTCTTGCTGTGGACACACCAGACCTGGGATGAAACACTAATTTACGTGATAACATTGGGCGCAACACACGGACGTCAAACCCTGCTCCAGCCACATTTGATCTAACAAGCAGGAACAACTGCTAGCAATCGATAAACATGGTGCAGCGCTGGTGAAAGGGGTTTGGACAAAGAGTAAAACAATACAGCCCACTTACTACGCCCTGGCTACCTTACAAGTTGCTCTCCATTGTTTACTTTCCTGATTTCCGTGCACTGGTGAAATCATCAACACTATTATTTTCAATGGGAAAGAGGCTATTGAGGTACTGGAAGGGTTTTTACCTTCCTTTGAGCTGTATTTCTGTCATTGAATATTCTGGATTTGTAATTGTTGAAAAGCCTCAAACTAAAGATAGGGACCTACATTTCCTAGGTATCTCACACAAAAATTATATTGATAAAATATTATTATGGCTGTGCTAATACTGCCTTCTTGGAGGGATATCCATGGTCTATGGCTCTGTAGATAAATGGAAATTAAAGTGTTTACACAAATATGTGTGTGACAATTAACACATATGTAGAAAACGGTTATACTAATAGCAGGAAATATAGCGATTATTTTATCACTTCTAAATACAGAATTATTTGTTATATTTGTTGTTTATCAATGCATCTATGGTACAACAAATTTATTCAGGGTTTATATTTAGTCAATTGTAACATAATGTTCAGGATAACATATATGGGACGTAGGGAAAATAAAGGACCAACAATATATTTTGAACACCTGCTAAATACCAACAGGCTAATCATGTGTTCGGATGAGTCATTGAGCTTCTGATTATAGTGTGAAAATGTTAATGACTGCTGTGATGTCTTAATATTTAATAAAAAAATAAAAAAAATAGCCCAACACAGAGCCTTAAAACTTTATTTCAACAACTATATGTCTAAGTAATGCTAGAAATACCAAGTTACAGATACTAAAACATTTGAAGATTTCTGGCTTTGTAATTTAACCTGGATTCAATTTGCTGACTTTTACATAAGCTGTGACCAACAAATGTATATAACTGTAGAGAAAAAGACCAAAGAAAGAAAAATATATATTATACAGAGGTATGGATTGGGTTGTGAAAAACTTACATATAACTTTATATTACAGTACAGCTAAAAAAAAACCCACATGAGATTTAAAAGATCGAATGCATTTTTTCGCTTAGCATAATTAAAATAAAAACCAAGCCGTATCAGTCCTCCAAGGTTAATTTATCTCACACACTGTGTCTGCGGTGTCTTGCAATCTTGGGGATGCCTGTGGCCTCATGAAGGTTAATAAGCTGCTTTACCTCAGTTGAAGCTTGGATTGGAATAGAGTCGGAAAGTTAAAAAGAGAGGCCAGAAGAGCAAAAGCACCTTAATGCAAATCCCCAAACTCAACTAATCTTGTCAAGTCTTCAAAACCTCCAGTTTCTTACTTCAACAGTTTTCAGGCTTGCTTGGAGCCGTACTCTCTGTTGAGCTGAACATTTATACACAAGTTCAACATCTACCAGCCTTTATAAAGCAAAGAGCACGAGAGGTCAGGGGTCTGGATATAATGCAGAGATGATGAAACACCTTCTGGAATACATTGTTCAGCTGTCTGCACGCCCACTCTGGATTTTAATGTTAACTGAGCCGATGTTGCACTTTAATGCATTTGATTTGATGTTACAGGCAGGGGTATACTCGTATATGTTGTAAAAGCAAACGCTTAATTCCCATGACCCTGCTCCCATCCTGAAGTGTTACTGATATAGTTTCCTTTCATTTGTCTGTGTAGGTGGAGCAGAAGTGCAATAACATTGCAACTCTAGTACACACAGTTTACTATTTCTAAAACCTGTCTGTGGCAGCACCACAGAATTTACTAATGTCTCTGCACAGTAATGAATGAAAAAACAAATATGAAATAAAAACACATCCCTAAATACAAATATACCAAATAATCCCTATATTGTTATCTGGTGTACATTATATTTTCAAATGCATTGCATTGCTTTCTAGGTTATGTTTTATCGTAGACGGACAATCACTTAATATATAGAATACAGCATGAGGGCAATAAAAATGAAACATTCAAATACAATTATATTCACGATTATATCATTAACTTTCTGGGCTGTTTTTTTTTTATTTTATTTTTTTTATCTAAAACCCTGAATATTACTGTTTTTTTCTGGACTCTAGAGTGCACCCAACTAATAGCCGCACCAACTAAATTTTTTGAAAAACTGGAAACATATTATAAGCCGCAACAGGCTGTAAGCCACTGATATCTACTGAACTGTCTCCCACCAAACATGTAGGGAAGATCAACATATATTCCCTGGAGTACGGACGAAGAAGAATGCTAGCTTCCGGTAGCTTGTTTGTTGCAGCAGTGAGAGCTGCTACAGAAGCTTAAATACAGCAAATAGATGTCAAAATGTGTGAATTCGGGACAGTTGTTCTCCGCCGTGCCTGCTGCTAGCATGTTGTTATGCTAAATGAAAATTAGCCCCTTACACTTTAATTTTCAACTTTGACTTCCCCATATAGCAGTTAGGGAAAATCGACAGAAAAGCCGCACATTCTTTTAAACCACATGGTTCAAAGAGTGTGAAAAAATAAAAAGTAGTGGGCTTATAGTCAGGAAAATATGGTAATTTTTTTTCTTCTTGTTTGTTTTTTTTTTTTTTAAGGATGGATGGTGATGAACAGTTAATCCATGTTATTATAAAAGTCTGTGGGTAGCTGGCCTAGTTTGTGATTTTCCGGTAGCATCACAACAATAAATAAAATAAACACTAATATTATACTTAATTACTAAAAAGATACAAAAGAACATGTACAAATATTTCAATAAAAAACAGGTAATGACCTTTGCACAGTGAATCTGACAAGGAACTGGAGCTGTTGACTCTTTATTACTATAATCTAAATAAGTTCTCTCACTAGCATAGGCAAGTTTTAAGTACAACCACAATGGGCACATTGAATTCCACCTTGACAAAAGCAATGCTCAGCTTTCACAAAGTTCATCTAAAGCCTAAACTCCAGCAGTCACAAGTTTGGACAATTTCCTTGGAATGTCACTCCTTCTTAGTGTTTTTATTCATTTTGTTCCTCTGTTTTGGGTTCTAGGCGACTATCGAGCTCAACCTGTAATCAGGCAGCTCTGTCTGCCTTACTTCTCCAGCTCTCTCGTCTGTGCAGTAATTTGCCTCGCAGTGGTGCGAGAGATCTTGATTATTTATATTCATGGAAGCACCATCTTGAGCACAAAGGAGTTGTGTTGTTTATCCATCCTGCAAGGGCCATCGTGGGTTCTCTCTCTGCCTCCATGCTGCTCTTTTTCCCTGTTCACTTCCTGCCCAGCTGTGGGATTGTCACTCCCTCCCCACCGGCCCATTTGAGACCACAAAGCAATTCCACCACGGAGACTCAAACACAAATTAAACTTAATGCCATGTAACCAACTCGGCCTGCTACTGTGCACAGTCAGGCACAGCGTTAGCCAGCAGAGAAATGGGGACTTGTGGGCACCTTTTTTTTTCATCAGTGTGCAAATCATGAGTCGACATGGAGATAAATAAAAAGCTCTTCTGGAGATCAGAGTTAGACAACAATACCAGCAGAGTTTGAGTTTAAACCTGTTTAAAATCGCATTAAAAATACAGCATGTGGCTGATTTGCAATAGCTTGAAAAAACAAACCTTAAACACTCCTATCAATGAGGAAGAAAGACCAACTGCTTAAGTGAAAAAAACAATCAACCCTTTAAAAGAGTGACACAGAGGGAGACGACACTGAGAGCTAAAAGATTACCTATAATTAATACAGGAAAAAAATATTTTAAAAACTGAATAACCTCCCTCAGTTCTTTAAAAAAACTTTGTGAGGCTTTATCAATTTTTTAAACCATTTTCAAAATTATTTAACAAATGCAAACTGACCGAACCCTTCAATTTCTTTATTATAACATTTTAAGTACCCAAACAAACAAAGTAAGCCAGCCATAATTAAGCTTTTGCACATCCCTTAAAAACCTTGTTTTTTACTTTTATTTCTGAGCTGGAACAGATATGCACTTCATATTCTGCAGCATGGCATCGGGATGGGGTGGGGTGATTTGTGGGGTGGGGTAGGGTATTTAGTGAGACTCCTTTGGGGCCTTTTCATGCTAAATGCTCCACTGACAGTGTTGCAATTGTCATGTTCTTAAATACAAGACCTCTGGTTACATAAGCATCACATCACTTAATTAGACCAGTTAATATACATTCAGTCTGCAGAAGACATATTGAATGAAGCACTACAAGGGGAATAAAAGCAAAATGCTCCAAGGCAACATGTGAATAAATATATTTAAATCACACAAACTTTTGTTTTTTATTATTTATTTATCTATAGATTTACTTATTGGGGCGCAGGTTCCTTTTACATATTTCAGGATTTGTTCAATTAATCTGTGGAGCTGTATTGATTGTTTTATTAAGTTTCCTAACTTTTTGTAGCATGATGTATTGATGTCATTCAAGGGGTTCAAAATCGTGTAATGGAAAAGAACAAATGTATTTATTTAATAATGTCAAGACATGTCTGCTGATGATTCAAGCCTGAAGAGAGTTAAGATTTTAGCAGATAACAGGAAGGGCAACAGAGTAGAGAACAAATGCTCCGTTTTATGTATTTCTGATTCAATCTTTCTCATAAAACAGAATTTGGCATGCTTCGGCGGTGCAGTGGTTAGCGCACACCAACCATGTGGAAGCCTTAGTCCTCGATGTGGCAGACCAGGGTTCGAATCTGCCCTGTGGTTGCATTTCTCTCCTCCTCTCTCATTCCCCCTTTCCCAAAAAAATATGGGCCACTACAGTGCAATAACAACCCCCACCAAAAAAAGAAATAAAAAACGTGTAGAATTTGAAAATAAAGGCAGCCTTAGAAAAGTAAGATCTACTATCTTGAGACTTTAAAAATAACTAAAATAAAATATAAATAAAATTACTTTATTGTACAGTTCAAGCAATGCTGGTTACACTAATCATGCCATTAACAATATATTAACAATCTTATTTTTGAGGAATTAGTATTCCCTACAGTTGCTATTTGCATGTCATGCACAAACAAAAAAAGTCAAAGAAATTTAATCTAACCAGAAAAGAAAAAAACAACACAAAACAAACTTCAGATCATTAGAGAATTAAAATCATAACCAACATATTAAAGAGAAACTGGCATGACCCAAATTTCTGCTTCTTAAAAACCGAAGGGAGCCAACATTAAGCATCAAAATAAACATATTTAGTATCACAGGCAATATTTATTTTTCAAGAGGCAGATTTCTTGAACATTACACTGTACCTGAAGAGACATAAAAGGTAGCGGGGTGCAGAGTTGGGAGGTTGAAAGCGGCAGGTATCAAAGACAGCTAATATTCAGAGGGCTAAAGTTAAAGTGCACTGCGATAGCCGGAATGGCTCTCATCTGAGAAGAGAAGATTAAAATCAGTGGGACATCACAGCGAAGCAATATGAAGAGGGAAAGAGAGGAAATTTCTCTCTAACATACACTTGCTCACTCTCTCACACGAATGCATGCCCACACACACACATAATATAACCTCCTACGATAAACTAATTACTCGTCGTTAATATTTAAGAGCCTAATTTCCATTCATATGTAATATATTAAAAACGTGCAGGGATAAGCAAAGAAAAGGCTGACCCTGAGATATTCACAGCAAGCTAACTGCTGCAAACAGAGAGAAATGAACATCAGAGTGTTTTGTGTTTTATTGAGACAAATGTCTCCTGCCTGCACTACCAATTAATGGCCTCCCTTTGAAAATGTGGAAAATGGTACAATTTGAGGCCTTCCTTTTTTTTCTAAATGGGATAATAGCCTATTTACTTTGTTTTATGCAGTAATGGACTTTAAATGCAGAATGTGTGACTGGGGGGTTTAGAGACGAAGAAAGGTTACCATAGCTATTCAGTAAAATGCAGCATCTCTTTGTTCAGGCGCTGATGACAGTTTGTGAAAAGGTTATGTGGTAAAATGCAAAGCTGTGATGATGTTTATTGAGACCAACACTGATAAACAATAAGAATGAGAGTGGGAGACTTTCTCTAAACCTAGTTTTAAAATCGAAGCTGCCTCTGGGCAGTTTTCAGAGGCAATAAGAAAAACATGCAGGGTGATGTTGTTAGGGATGACTTGGGCTTCTAAAAAAAGCATAGAAGATTTAGTTTATCATAATTCTACCTTTAGAAGTAATGTTAAAATTTTGCCTAAATATTAGGGCCAATGTTCTTTATCTTTAGGTTGTAGTACATATAATTGGTCTAAAAACGCATATGTTCCACTTGAGGAGTTCTCGATAGAACATATTAACAAACATTTTTATTTTTTTATCTTACTATAGTATAATCTCGATATAATTACTACTCTGAGTGGGTTGTTAGCTTATGTTTTAGAGTCTTTTTACTCTAGTTAACGATTAAGCGATTATTATATTGACGATTATTTCAATAATCGATTAATCTGATTAATTGTTTCAGCCCTACATATTTAAAGTTTTGGCTTTTTTAACAGTGGTGATGACAGGACCATTGTTATCATAAGTCATTGTTCAATTTCTAATAAAAATGTGCAGCATTTTAGATTCCAACACTCGATAGAGCTTAGGTAATTGAATTTTTACAAATTCAGCATTTACATTGTATAAATTTAGGCTTAGACTTAGATTCAACTATAAATTATGGGAAATTCTGGTTGCAGTAGCGTATGTAGAGTACAAAGGGCAGAGTTAAAGCAAGAAAAAAAAAACAGACAGTAAAAAAAGAGTGTACAATAGCACAAAAAAGTTGTAATGTCCTGGAATATGTTTCCTTTAGGCATAAAAATATCTGCACAGTAGAGAGCTAAGAAAAGACTACACATTAGTTCGACTTGAATAACTGCACTTGCACTGCAGAGATGTATATATATATATATAAGTAAATATAATTTCTTTATTTCCAACTTTAAATCTTTCCTTTAGCTGCAAACTACATACTACATATGAATGAAACGGTCAGAGAAGAGGCTTCTTTTCCTTTTCTTTATTAACACAGCTACTGACAAACAGCCTCAGTCTTCATGGTAAGCCTTTAAGAAGCTAAACTGCAGCTAAAATGACAAAGCTTCAACAATAGTGGTTTTCCAAGAACATTTAGCTTGCTATTTTATTCAAGTCATGTTTTAGATGAATATAGAAACCCTAAAAGGAGGAGAAACGTGGAGAAACATTGATTGTTGCAAGAGTTGCTACGTTTCTAAGGTGCTCAATGTTCATTTTAGTGGTTAGCATCAGCTTTCTTTCCAGAGAGGTGGCAGAGCCTCATCTGAGGTGGCTGACCACACAAGAGTGCGTTTGATCCAGCCACCAGGTCAGCCCTGATGTTAACACAGTTATTAGGTGACCTATTAGGGAGAGTCAGGGAGTCGGCTAACCCCCCCACTGATTCCATCATTATTGCTGTTGCTGCAGGGTCATTACCACCCTGCTGCTGGGGCTTTGTAGCGGGTGTCTTCACCACATCGGCTCAGTGGGAGAGTTAGTGTCTAGGGTAGAGTTGTGGGACAACGATAAAGGAAGACGGGAGTCGGAGTGAGAAAAACTACTGAAGGATTTGATCATATCCCTTGGTATGAAGGGGAGGATGATTGTGCAGCCATCACTTAAAGTAAGGCTTTAGTCAAGTTCCATTTCAGAGCTGACCTTTAGAGCAGTGGCACAGTGGGCTGAGGCAAAAATACAGAGGAAAAGAAAAATCTACAAGAAGAAAAAACAAGATAAAAGGAAGGTTTTTAGAGACTCGTGAATCGAATCTTTCCTGTCTGATACAGATATTAGTTTTTTTCATTGAGGTCTGAGCAGGTGATTTAAATTGTGCCCATTCTGATTTTCATTTGTAAGGATCATAATACAAAAACGCAAAGAAAATGAGTCAAATAATTACTGATGTAGTTATGAGAATGACTCCAAATGCAAATTAAAAATTTTATTATCCCAATTTATTTGTTAAGGCATTTGTAACAATGCAATATTTATAAAGTCAACAATGTATATAATTTTTTTATGGTGTACATATCCTTGATTTAATGGGATATATTTAATGTTCATGCTCTGAATAAAAAGGAGGAAACAGAATTTCCTTAACATCTGACCTAAGATTACTGATACGAGATGATCGAAGGAAAATGTGTCTGTTCCAATCCAAGCTGAATTGTAGGAGCGTACCTTTATGTTCTAGAAAAAAATAGTATTTCTTGCTACCGTCATATCTTAAATACAATAAACTAGATATTTGACTTAATATAAAAATTCATAGCCATAAAACTAAAAAATAATGAATAGTGAAATATTAAGCATTGTGTCTAGCATCTGCTGGTAAACTTTATTTCTGCTCTTTTTTATTTGTGCTGAAAAGCTCAAAAATCACCATCACAAAGTGGCACATGGCCTTTGTGCATCAGCAATTGATGTGGGCAATGGAGGAAACATTTTAGAGGGGCGGGTGTGTGAAGTTTGCCAACATCAATCTTGTTTCAAATTGAACCGTAAAGTTACAGCCGAATGGATTGGCTTTCAAATGCAGGAGGCCATGGCTACATGGGATTCAATCCCAGAGTGAATCTGATTTGATCCTGTGAGCCATACAAAGGCACAACCCACTGATTGATAAAGCGAAGTGAGGGGAAGATGAGTGAAAAGAGGAAAAAGAGAGTCAACTCAATGGGGGAGGGTGGAGGGAAGGAGGGGATGGTGGACGGCAAGAAAAGAGAAAAGATGAGTTAGGACAGCAAAAAAGAAAACAGAAAAGAAATGTGTGAATGGAGAGTTAAATAACTTTCAGTGAGACCAGGTAGTTTTGCAGGGACCATTTAATGCCTTACACACAACTTATAAAGCTGTGAAAAAGCATGGCACTGACAGAGAGAAAATGGAGATGTCTGTCTATGATAATTTTTTTTTTTCATATCAGTGTGTGTGGGTGGTAACAATTTTAAGATCACAAAGCACACAGTCACACTAAAGGAAAGTCTAGCCTTGACATCAGCCATTGAGGTGTTCCTTTTAATAAACTTTAAAGTATGACAAATATTTTAGCTTAAATTAAAAAATGCTTTTTTTTTTCTTTTCTTTTTTTGTTACCAGAGAGAAATTAAATAAAAAAATGCTGGAATAAGGGCTGATGGTACAAAGGGATGTGTATTTTTCTAAAAGCTGCCAAATAACTTGGATAAGAAAAAAAAAAAAATAGATAAAAAGAGAAATAACATTTCTTCATGTTACTGGGAACAACTTCTTCTGTAAAAATTTTGGAGACTTGCTCAAAGCATACTATCAAAAATCATAAAATTACACATCTGTATATATAAATAACACATCTTTATTTAACTGGTGTCCTGAAGAGACCTATTTTTATTGTATTGATATTTTTAAGACATATAAAAACAATTTTTGTGGCGCTACAACAACCCTAACCCTAGTTAGAGTGGCTGCAAATTGGATTCGGTCTGCTAGCTTCTTTCCTAACTTTAGCTACTCTGTAAGAAGAAGAAGAAAAAAAAACCTTTCCATGAGATACTGCAACATTTAACTGTGGATTAATAAAGTATTGTTAAATGAATTGTGCTGATTGCTGTGGAATACATTCATAGCTATACAGTGACCTAAGAATGACTTCAAAGTGTTTTTATCATCAATCTTATCATTATCAGGCATTATAGTACCACAAAATAGCATAAGATTTTAAGGCCAAATCTTTCAGCCCTAATAAAGACATGTGGTCAAAGATAACTTTATTAAGCAGTGTTAAAGAAAGGCAGCTGAATATAAATACATGGAAAATGGGTACAAATCATCCTTAAACTTTAAACGTAAGCATTATTGAATGTTGGTCTATTACAGAAAGTTTGTAGTAATTGGGGGAAAATTCAAAGAGCATGAATACTTTTGCCATATATGGTACTGATATTTGGCAATAAATCATGCTGATAAACAGAAGAGAAGCAAGTCCAATCTGACTTAATCAAAACCAGTACCATCCTAACAATACTCAAGAACATCAACATAGTTCTAATGTAAAATGCTTCCCATAAAACATCAATGTCATATTTTTCAAAGGGCATCAGTGTGCTCAGTATGTTCAAAAACACGTATCTATGTATACACATTTTTTCAAACTTAAAAACAAACTGGGAGATTTGGTATTTTATTTACGAAGCTTACAAGTCTGGAAAAACACTAGTGAGCCCAATGAGCCACAGGAGGTACCGCTTTGGAAAATACACAACAAATAAGCGTAGAAGCTGATAACAGTCAGTGCTTTAAGCTGCTGTTCTGTCAGTCTTTATAGCAGTTTCTCTCAGAATTACAGTGATGATTACACCAAGCACATGTAGCAGGGATATGCAGAGAAACAGTTTATGTTATTGATAGCCAGAGAGCTTCATCCATCACACTAAAACCATTGATTTCTGTTTCAGTCTGCTCCACTCGGCCACTGACTATCCTAAAGTGGCATTGGCAGCATATTTCCTCTGCCTCAAAGTCCCCAAAATGGACACAAATAAATAAACAACTGTGGCACCCCTACAAGACTTAAAGCAAAGCCTGAAATCCCTATTGGTTATCATTTCTTTTCTTGGTAAAACTCATTAAAAAGCAAGACCTATAAAAGCAGCAGGGGAGATGACAGTCTTGCATTCTCAGTTGTTTTAGAGGCTTCTGAGCGCAATAAGCGTCGGAAAATTGGGGGCCGTTAAAGCGATTCCTTTTTTTTTTCTTTTTTTTTTATTAGTTTCTGTCGCTGCCAAAGTGTTGCTTTTCAACAATGCCAGTAACAAGCATGAATCCCAAGGAGGGCGCAGATAACAGAAGCCTTTTTTGCTGCATTTTCTGAGGGCAGCTCTGTAGGGAAGGCATTTACACCTGCTTGCCTCATCTTTCAAAATACACTAGGCCCCCAAAGTGTGCTTTACTTATAAATATCCACATCTTGTGGCAAAGATGGAACCATAGAAAGGAAAGAAATAGCTAACAAGTCATGTTTGTGAGTGTGTGTGTCATTTTTTATTCACCAAATGACCAATATCTCACACAAATAGGGTTGGTTTAAACAAATGACTTGAAGTTAAATCGGCACAAGAGATTTATGATGCATCTTTATGATGAAGCTCCAAAATCTCAAGGGTAAGACCTAACCAGCTAAACCTCCCAACAAAACTTAACCTTCACCAGATTCAATTTTTCAAGTTCGAGTTCGAGTTCAAGGAAGGTTCTGCATAAATAGTTCTTATCACTACCCAGGAGATTTGTAGACGAAATTACCCCATAAATGCATCGCATTTGACTGTTCAGCATGAATCATGAAACGCACAAGAGAGAAAACAAATGAACTACTCTCTCATTTTAGGTAAATCCATCCTAGCAGGTTTTCAGAGCAGCACCATCAACATCAAAGCCCCTCTCGCTGACTTTCAACTCCACACCTCCACTGAAGGGGTGATGGGGGGTGTGGGTGGGTGTTCAAACATTAAACAGCATTTTTCATTCATGAGAAAATCATGTTCTGTTTCAACAATAGAGGGAAAAGAGCTGATTCAGTCGAGTCGCTGCAGGGGTAATTGATAGGGATCTAGAGGAGGTAAGTCCTGGGGGAAATGCTGGATCATGAATTCCTACCATGCCAGGGGGAACATGGACGATATATTGAATCCTTTTTTTTTTGTCCCACAAACCTCAGTGGGCAAGAAAGTTAATTTCTGGCACCATGTAATCTGTAAAGCATCAACTACCTGTGAGTAATTAAAGCTGAATTCAATTTTAAAAGCCACATTCATGCCTTATTCCAGCCAAAATGGCTGAAATTCAACACCACTCAAACAGAACCTGTCTGACAACATGAAGCATGGTAAACATGTCAAAAAGAAAAAACATTATGCCCCAATCTAAATGAATTTGAGAACAGAGGAGTACATATTTTCTCAAAAAGGCATTAAATCCATATAAAATGGGAAATCCGCAAGCGTAAATGAAAACGGCTTAGTTGAACTCTGTTCATGTGTATTGTATACACCACTGAAATATAGCATTGTGTTGCACTGACCCAAGCTCATTGTAGTGTTTAACTAATGGAGCACTACCTTGAATGTCCTGGAGTCAAAGCTAATATTTGGCTGCACAACCAATAGACAGATGATGTCCAGCATACAACTTTGGATAGAGCAGGAAGCAAGTAGTCAATGTAGATGCACCATCTCTGCCGCTTCCTGTGTAATACCACAGGGTTCAACAGCTACACAAGGCATTTAGACTACAGTAAACCACAGAGAGCAAGGGCCAAACAATATAAATGGTTTAAACAATATAGTAAATGTATTAAACAATATTTAGTATACGAACAACAATATAGTAAAAAATAAACTTTAAATGTAGCATTTTTAGCAGTTTCACTTTGCATATCATTGAGCAGGCCCGCTAGAATTGAAACGAATTCTTTGAGTACAATGCATTCACGCTCAGCCAGAGAGATGGTGGTTTTTCTCTCATCAGACAGCAATTCGGTCCAGGTGTGTAGATCTGTGTGTCTGTCAACAGTGAGGTAGGATTCAGGAGTTCATCACATAACTAGAGGGTCGCTGGTTCAAACCCCAGCTCTGCTGTCCTTAGTTGAGTTTTTTTTTTTTTTT